>NC_142810.1:6012928-6312928 GCF_049724085.1 Artemia sp. Qi Xiang Cuo
TAAGCTATGGATGTCAGGTATTGTGTTATCTTGGAACAATAATTTCGACAGGACCTGTGCCTGTCATCATCAGAGTTCAAATTCAAAACTCGTTTTGAATTTGAACCTGATGATGACAGGCACAGGTCCTGTCGAAATTATTGTTCCAAGATAACACAATCCTGACATCCATAGCTTAGGTAAGCTTATTACCATTATCATATATATATATATATATATATAATTATATATATAAATTATATAAATATATATATATTTATAAATTTATAATAATAATATAAATATATAATAAAGAATATGTTTATAAACATATATGATAAGATATATAAATGTATATAATAAATATATATAGTTAATAATTTATATAAATTATATATAATAATATATATAAATACCTATAAATACATATAAAAAAAATATTAACACAAGGTTTTTTGTTTTTTCTTGCAAATAAGAACTTTTATTTGACGAATGTCGACTAAAAAAAAACATGACAGAAATATCTCCGAATATATTTTATTTACAAATCAGTGTATATACATATAAATAAATTAGTGACACAGCAGTTTGATCACAAATGTACTGTTCCATTCTGCTTCGCAAGCTTTGTGTTCTCTTTTTCGTAGACCAAGGAAGATAAAGATTCTTTGCTGTCAATAACTGAAAGAAAAAGACATTATGTTCATATGTTCATATGGAATCAATACAATGAAAAGATAGAAATTAATGTTGTTTTATGATCATAGACTAAAACCAAACTCATGTTGGAGATACCCCCCCCCCTCCCAAAGAAAATTTCTTAAAGTTAATTTCCTAGATTATGTCTACTTTAATAATGAACCCTCCAAATGTTTGACCTCCCAACTTTTAGGCAAATAACCGTGATGTTTTTTTGTTTTTTTTTTTCAAGAACAAAGTCAAATTTCGAAAAAACGGTCAAATGTCAAGACAGGGCCACGACAACAACAAATATGATCCATTCATAAGATTAAACAAAATGTTATATTAATTTTCTTTCATTCGCGTTTTACTGACTTATGTTTTGATCTACGTTATATATGTTTTATGTTATATGTGTTATAACATAACATATATAGCACGTTTGATCTACGTTATGTTAACACGTCAACACCTATGTTAACTACGTTATTTATGTTATATATATGTTTGAATTTTGTAGTATCGTTAATATTAAGCAGTCTGAAGAATGTGTTAAAATTATTAATGTACAGAAAAGCCACAAGGTCAAGACACTACAAAGTTGAATTTAATAAATATATAACAAATAGCTAAACATTTAATATCAACATACTTCGTTTAACTTGATAAAGAAACGTCTTGCAAATTTTAACGGAATCCAAACTTACCCCGATGATCTTCCCCAGCTGCGCGTCATATTTCCCACTTTCTAATCACTCATTACATTACCCCTTATAAATGGCCTCATAAGGCTCGGGGCAGTGGTATTAATTGCAGGAAGATAGGAGGGAATACTCCCCGTAAATTTTGGAAACTATGTTTTTGGTATGTTTGCTTAATGTGTTCTTTTTCTGCAGCTTAAAAACAAAGATCGAAAAAATCTCCCCCACGCTATGTTTTTATGAATTGACGCCAATTATAGGGGCTGAGATATCAATGTAGAAGAACACAACTAAGATGTACAAGGAACGGCATATACCCGAATCATTATCACACATGAGAAGAGCGAAATTATCCCTAGGTAAACTGAACCCTATGTTAACCATTTATGTCCTATCTGGCAGAGTAATTCGAAATGCTTTACGTGGCTTTTTAGTAATTAACTTAATTTTTTTTTTTTAACTGAAAGTAAGGAGTAACGTTAAAACTTAAAACGAACCAAAATTATTCCATAAATGAGGGGGTTACCCCCTCCTCAATACGTCGCTCTTCACGGTAAAGTTTTTTAGTTCTTTTAAAAAACTTTTTATTCTAATTAAACTATGTTTCAGGAGTTGTTCTTAAAGATTTGGGACATACAGTCAAACTTCAGCGTAAAGAACGAGGTACTGAACGAAATATTCCTCATATACGTAGTAATTTCTGTTCGTTTTAAGTTTAGCGTTGCATCTTACTTTCAGTTAAAAAAAACTTGTGTTTTCAAGTCACTTTCTGATCGTTTTTCAAATAATACTAATAAATCCTGCTGTATTTCCATGGAAATTTCCCCCCCCCCCCCACGGGAAAATTTCCCATGGAAAGTTCCCCCCTTCCCCAGAAAAATCCATCCTCGCTGAAAATTCCCACGGAAAATTTCAAGCGGGGGGTTCTGCCTGAAGAATTCTTCTTACCATACTTGCGGTTGAAAAAGACTTTAGTTTCTGACCGTTTTTAAAATCGTACGGGAAACCCCCACCCCATGGAAAATTTTTCCCGAAAATCCACCCTCCCCAGTGAAAAGTTGATCCGGTGGAACATTCCCACACGGAGAATTCTTCCAGCGGAAAATTTTCCCCCCATGGGAAAATTCTCCAGACATTTCCAAACCCGCTGAAATTTTACCTGTACAGCTCCCGCTGAACGTCTCCACACGTAAAATTGATTCGGCAAAGAGAAACTAAGGCAAATAAAAATAATTTCGTATATCAATTCTGGCAAATTTCCCGAGTTCAAAATTTCCGACGGACAGTTCACCCCCAAAAACTACCTTCCCCGCGGAAAATTCTCCTCGTGGAAAATCCCCCCTAAAATTGCCTGTATAGCCTACTTCCGAGTCACAAATACTATACGTAAACAATGGGTGAATCTCATAGCTTACAGCCCTTTCTCCAGGGGCGTTGGGGGGGGGGGGTATGTTATCAATAAAGGCTGAGTAATTAGACCTTTCACGAATTCTTAACAAAATTGCTATTGCAACATTTTGATCAGAACACTTTTGAGAAAAAAGGAGGTGGGAGGGGGCTAGGTGTCCATCAATCTTTTTGGGCACTGAAAAAGGGCACTAGAGCTTTTATTTTCCGTTTGAGGGAGCCCTCTCCTGATATTTTAGGACCATTCATTGTAACCTTTATCCTCACAAAGAGAAATAACTGCTCATGCTCCCCCTCCACCCAATCGACTCAAGGCTTCAAGAAGTTCCAGTTTTCGTTCTTGCGGTCACCCGATTGAGGACGTCCCATCTTCGCTTGACCCCCTGATGGATGACCAAAAAGCGTGATTTTGGCAATCTATCATCTTTCATCCGTTAAACGTGACCTAGCCATATTAAACTAATCTAACCATATTTTTGCACACTTTATTGTTTGATGGATCGTAGCTTCAAATACCCAAAACTTAGTTCTAAGACTCATTTCCCACTTTTCCAAATTTTCGAAGAATCCTCCAACAATTCCCATCTTCGCTTGACCAACCTGATGGATAACCAAAAAGCGTGATTTTGACAATCTATCATCCTTCATCCGTTAAACGTGACCTAGCCATATTAAACTAATGGAACCAAATTTTTGCACACTTTACTTTTTGATAGATCCTAGCTTCAAATACCCTAAATTTAGTTCGAAGACTCATTTTCTACTTTTCCAAACTTTCCAACAATCCTCTAACAATCTATCCAAACAATCCTCAGTGCATCCATTATGTTTATTAATAAACTACTCTGGTCGATTAAGTAATCCACTTGATCGATTTTCTCGTTACCCAACATCACCTCTTCACCTTCATTTATTCGTGATTTAAACTACTTAGCACCTTAAAGCCTATTTTTGTACCCTGAACCCTCAAAACTTCTAAAAATTCCACTCATTTTGCTAACATTTTTATCAAGGACAATCAATTATCTGCATAATCTAAGTCTAAGAGAGTTTCGCCTTTCCATTTGATTCCATGCTCTCCCAGAAACTTTGCCGTGTTCTTTAGGACAAAGTCCATCAAAATACAACCCTACTTAACTCCTGATTAGCTGAAATATCTCATGGACAAGACTCTTAGCAGATAATACCAGACTTTTTTTCTGAATTGGGGAGGGGGAGACAGAAAATGAGAAGTGTTCATAAACACCAACTTCTGTACTGTTATTCCCGATGACTGTAAAATAAAACTTCTAAACCGTCAAGCTTTGCAGACAAAGATTTGTTGTTTCAGAAAAAACAGTCACTATCTGAAAATATGATATTTTATATTTAACGGTCGATGGGAAATAAGTCCCCCCCTCCCCATACATGATTTGTCTATTTATTTCTAAAGGTACTTGTTTTGAATTAAAAGCCTCTTTCCAAGGTAATAAATAGTTTTAAAGACTAGATAAGTTTCTTGAACCAAAAAAGATTGTTTTCTGTCGAAATTAAAAAGGAAGAAATAATCAACTAAAAGAGCTAATGAACTAAAAGTTGTTAATTTAACCGAAGTTTCATGCCGCATCGATCTGAAAAAAAATGTTTATAATCACTTACTAACTAACTTACTAACTAACTAACTAACTTACTAACTTACCGCTTACTAATTTTTGGCTGCAGAGTCAAAAGGAGTATCCAAGCGTAAACGAAAAAACGACACTGTTTTAATGCCTTTGGTTACACTTTTTATAATGCAAAAAAGTAAGTAATACGATTAACGACGCTTTTTGACTGCTAAGATCCCTGTGTCGGTGCTGCAGTGTGCTGCTAGAGCCGGGTTCAATCTCTGCGCCCCATATTAATCTCATGGTTCAATCTTAGGTTCAATCTCATGGTCAAACCCACTGGGCAACCAAAGGACATTTTTTATAATGTTATACTTTTTAACAATTCTTAAAATTTTTGCTGAAAAGCTTAAACTTTTTATTATTTTTGTTATTAGTTTGCCAAAATCACACAAAAAATGTAACAACCATAATCACACAATTATTCGGGTAGGGGTTGTCTGTCAGTATTTATACGTGTGGAGCAGGATTTTAAGCCTTGGTGCCCTTAACAAATAAGTATCGAAATATTTTGGATGTCAAAGCTAATCTGAGAATAAAATTAAAATTATTATCACCTAATTTGAAATTTTCATATGATGACAAATATCTTCACCCTCGGCACTAAGGACAAAATACATGGACGGCAAGTTTATTTCACTTACTAAAGTTTTAGTGAATGTAATTATTAATTGTTTAGTTACATATATTATTCCTATCTAATTATTTAAAAATATTTGGCTTAAAATAAGAAGAAATAGCTGAACTTGTGCTCAATCATTTTATTAATACTAAAACATTTTATTAATACTAAAACACTATTACAAACGTAAAGAAATGTTATTATTATGTTAAAAACATAATTGGCTTTGTCAATAAACGTTTCTTTTTTCACAAGTTGGGTCGTGAACATTTTAGTAACTGATAACCGGGCTACAATCAAACAGTTAGGGAAATGCTCAGGGCCGTATCCTGGAACTTTTTCAGGGGGGCGGGGGTACAAAAAAACTTTAAAAATGCATCTGTTACACTTTTACGAGTCGGATAAACATCTCGGAAGGGGGGGGGGGGGGTTCAAAACCCTTAACCACCCCCTGCATACGGCCTTGGAAACGCTGATATTCACGTTGTTCAAGATATAATATCATACGTTTATGAGCACTAGTGACCCAATGGGACGTGTTCTTGGGGAGTTTTACGAAATTATTGTGCCAAATCTTCAACTATGTATCGGAAAACAGCTTTCGCTGGTTATCGTATCCCATTATATAAACACCCAAAATACCTCCAAAGAGCCTCTAAGTAGCATGTAAAAAAAAATGCATTTTCAGGACAGAACACAATCTATTGCACAACAATATTTTGGTACATTCTTTTTGGTCATTATTTTCCAGGGGCGTTTTTTTATGGGGGGGAGGGTGGATAGTTTCCCCCTCCCTCCAAAAATGTGGAGAACAAATTATTGTATATCCCATGCCCCTTGACTATCAAACTATGGGCCCGTCTTGCTTACTAATAAAATGCTAGAGATTCGCCCCTGTTATTTTCCATGGGTCTTGTCCTTGCTATCCAGGGTAAATATTTTTTGTCTTGGTGTTTTAATATATCTACACATTAAATATTATATTTAATATATAATATATTGAATTACACATTAATATATCTACATATTAAATATTATATATAATATATTTAATTACGCATTAATATATCTACATATTAAATATTATATTTAATATATAATATATTTAATTACACATTAATATATCTACATATTAAATATTATATTTAATATGTAATATATTTAATTAAACATTAATATATCTACATATTAAATATTATATTTAATATGTAATATATTTAATTACACATTAATATATCTACATATTAAATATTATATTTAATATATAATATATTTAATTACACATTAATATATCTACATATTAAATATTATGTTTAATATATAATATATTTAATTACACATTAATGTATCCACACATATATTAAAGTCTTGCATTATAAAGTCTTTGTAGTGCCTGAAGCTGGACAATATATGGTATCGATACGTTCAGTGTCGTATCAAGGTATTAGTACTTTCAAAAAGTATCGATTAGTCTGAAACCCAGCGATTTATGCTGTGTGCATTCACTTTGTAAACTTCTAATGTAAACAGAAAGTATATTACAACCTCATGTATGTAGAACCAGAAAACTGACAGTTGCTAAGGTTATCAGTGTAAAAAAAACGCGGCAGTTTATATTCATAAATATAAATGTGTAAATTCAGGCCTGGATCTAGGGGGAGGGGACTGGATAGGGCGAGCGCCCCGGATGGCACGCCCGGGGACGTCAAAACAAGCTTAAATTGTGTGTTTTTGGTCAAAAATTGTAATATTTAACAGTATTGATGGTTCAGCAGGGGGTGGCAAAGTCCGCCCCCCCCCCCTGGGAAGAAATCTAGCTCCAGCTCTGTGTAAATATTTTTCCATTATTGTGTAAATATATCTGTGTAAGCTCATTTGTCGATTAAAATTTCTAGCTTCATATTGCCCTGTAACATACAGGAATTGATAATAAAATATCGATATCCTTAGAAAGTATCGTATCGAGGTCGATACCTAACTCATTCTAATGGCCCTTTCCAACTAGGCTTTACATATGATTTCACGTTACGCAAGTTTTTCTTACAATATGAAAAAAGTAAGATAGTAGCAACAAAATGGAATTTCTGGATGAAAAATTAATAAATTTCGAAAATGAATTAATAAAATTCCCCGAGAAAGCCTTCGATGCTTAATCAGAGCTTGAATCACTATCTTATTCTTCTTCTTTTTCGGAAAGAAAACACTCGGAGTCTAAAAACAGTCTTAATTCCATATTTTGAATTTTTGAATAGTTTGCCATCTCATTTCCATATTTTGAATTTTTGAATAGTTTGCTAGTGATGATTTTAGACGATGATTAATGCACTTTTATGGATTTTGACGTTAGCATAGTGTTAAAGAACTATTATAAGTGAAAAAGCTTACACTTACGTTAACATAACTTAACCACTTAGCATTCAAAATTATGAACGTAGTTTGAAAGCCACTTAAGTATAGCCGAGCTCTATGTGCATATTGACTTACTTGTGGTTATTGTGCTTCCATCTTTGTAATTATACATGTTTTCAGACGAATTGAACCCAATTAAGCTGGTTGTCGAGACTGGGTAAACCTCATTGAAGACTTTATAATCCACCACATGACACTTCTTGTCCTTGCTCCAAGTGACCATATTTTTGAATTTATATCCCCACAAAATTTCTGAAGGGATATATGAGGATTTTGCCTGCGTAGCTGATCCTGTCGCTTCTGCTGTTCCCTCTAAAATTACGACGATTTCGAATTCTTCTTTTTCAAGATCTTTTGGAGAAATACGATAAAGGGGTGATGAGGGTGTTATTTTGTGAAATACTTGAATCGGCCAAACGAAGAAAAAGGAGTTGCGTCCGTTTTCTGAAATTACCTCTAGGTCCTAAAAACATTAAAAATTTATAATAATGGAGAATAAGTGTCGGTTTTGTAGAAAAATGAACCCATATTGGGGCACGCGTCTTAACCACCCTAGCATCCAGTTAGTCGTACATTGTCGCACATACATTAGCACATATAAAATTAACATCTAATTCCATACATAAAATCACGTTGATGTGTGTATGCCTTTTCTTGTACAATCAAAAATGGCTAAATAATTTTGAAACTTGAGAACGTCTTTTTATTCATATAGTTTTTTTACTTTTTATTTCATTTTATTTACTAATTGAGGTAAAAAAAAAAGCAAGAATCAAGGACGTCTTGATAACAAGTGTGTGGCCGAACGCTCGTGCTGGGTACCATTGGGAGTTAAATGAGTGGAGGTACGTAACGTCAGGCAGTATTAACGGCGGTCGAAGGCTTCAACCCGTCAAAGGTGAGTCAGTGAACGCTTTTTCTTTATGGTTTCGTTTGCATGAATACTGAATTATGTACACTGAAAAATATGATGCATATTTGTTTCAAAAATCAGATAAAAATGACCGCACTTATTTTGGAATCTTGAGAGTGAGCATATAAATCCAAGAGGCCCTTGATAAACTGAAATAAGAAAAAACAAAAATTCAAATGTGACGCCATGATAACAAGCGTTTGAGGACCAGAGACCTGAGTTTAGAGAGTGGAGGGAAGTGCCAAAACCCTACAGATGTGGACCTTTTTCTCGCAAATCTGGCAAAACCAGATTTTATTGATGTATATAGTCTCTAATAAGCCTAAAGATTATATCTGAATTTTCATACTTCTGAGTAATCGCCAAAAACTGTTTTCTCAGCTGTTCAAAAAGGGAGGATCAACTGAGTAATGTACATCAGGAGTATTGAAGTGTGATTGAAGAGATGATACCCTGAAAGCACTTGGTAAAGCGGCTTTTGGCAATTATTTCAGAAGCTTGAAAATGGTAAATGTGACTTTAGGCGTAAAAGGTACGATATAATACATACCAGTGAATTTTTTTTTTAGTTATTCGAATTAATTATTAATGGAATATTAATAACTTTAATATAATAGTTTATATTAAACTTATGAATAACATTAAAATTCGATATAATCATTAAAATTGCGATTTCAACTTTTACCAGCTGCTCAAATAGATTGGTAATTGATTGAGTTCTCTCCTTTTACACCCGATGTCTCTTAACCTAGTTAAAATATAGTTGAACCGTCTACTTCTTTGTCTGTCTCTTGCACTTTTTTTGCACTTATTGTTATTTTGCTTGTACTCTTTACTTTTCTTGTACTTTTTACATTTCTTGTCTTGTTTACATTGACCTGTTTATTTTTTTCTCTTTCATTCCGATTCTAGTCAATTGGATCTTAAACATAGAAAATTCTTTTGCAAGAAGGCTGCAGAGCACCCTTCGTGGCACTCTGCAGCCGCCTTTGATGCTGCAGCACCCATATAGGCTAAAAAGGCTTTATTATTTTTTCTGGTGATGGCATATATTTTCTGGTGATGGCACCGTAAACCTGAGAAAAGCTGGTACAAGACGGTAAATACTATCATCACTCAATAATATCCCAAACACATTTGATCAATTTTACTGTTTCTATTTTTTCCAAATTATTGTTGTCTTTACAGGCTGCAGCTGGGGACAGCCGTTTCCCTTGCTTAATAGCTATGCCACTGTTTTCGTGGGTCTAACCCTGGATTTTGACAAAATTACGCCATTGCTTCTCCACTGCTGCCAGGGCACTGGAACATCATTGAGAGCTGTTACCGGGCTGATTTTGAATTAAATTAAAAGACAAGCAAAAGCTTACGTGACTTAAAGAGAGGAGAGAAAGTTTATTTGCATATATGAATCAAAACTAACCAAATTTATTCATTTGGCAAAATTCCCAAAAGAACTACCTTTAGTATAACACTTTTACTGGAGAGTTCCTATATCAGAGCGCAAATTGACTTCTTCCCCAGAAACTAATCAGAGGAATAACAGAAATAAAAACTTCATAGGCTCAATAGGCTAGAATACTAAAAGAGAAGACACAGCTTCCTTCTCATTGGTTTGAGATTTTTCTGAGGACTTGTGAAAATAGAGACGTCAAAGAAAGTTCACTGCCCTAGGGATATTTGGAATTAGCCGAACATGGAAAACATTTAGTGGGGGAGGGGGTGGAGGCAAGTTTTTGTTCAGCAGATTAACTTTTATCTCAGTATTTGTTATATTTTACCTAATTATTTGACTTAATTTTACATAATTTTACTTTGCATTATTATGCCACCTAATAATTTGTGCATTGAGCGGGTTCGAATCATCTATTATTGTAGTTGACTAGGTGGTTACCACAAGGCCTGGACATTGCTTGCTTCGTTGGCAATGTATTTGAAAATTAAGAACATTGCCCGTGTCCCGTGAAAATTATCATGATTATCTACCGTTATTGCCTCGTATTTTTTTTATACCAATTCCAGAAATTATCTGAGGAACTGAAATGGAGTATTTTTCAAATAACCCTAAACCACCTTTGCCAAAAATTCCAAAATTTGTAAGCGAAATTCCCAGCCTCCTTAGGCGACTTCACAATTCCCCAAAAGTCCTGTAGGATTCAACGGTAAAGCAGTCGGAGTAGCTGTGACTACGGGAGGTTAACCGTTCGAACTTGACTGTAGTTCGACTAGAGTCAACAAATTACCTAAATCACTTTAGAGCTGCACAGCTGTATCTCTGTGGTAGGACAAGGAACGTAACAGTTTTATTTGATTCTCTGTTGAGATGGTGGATTTTTTGAGATCATGGTGGGCTTTGAAGATAGGATAAAAAGTCCGTTGTTTTCCTGATGACATTTGTTACAAAGAAATGATGGTTTGTTTGTGTTCTAGAATGCTAAGGAGCATTACAACAAACAGATTAACTAACTAAGAGCTGACAGTTGGTTAATTTAGTATTAAACTGTAATTTTTGAATCCCCCCCCCCAAAAAAAAATTACATTTTTGGTTATTCTAGATCGACATATCAAGTGTTGAAGAGAAAAATGTCGACTGTTTGTTGACTTTGTATTGCTAGCCCAACGGGGCTTAGATTTGCGTTTTGCTGCCATCTATTACTGAATCAAACTAAAGCTTATGTAGCACTTAGATAGCGCTAAAATATGGCGAATATTTGATCATTACGTCCGTTGGTTAATAATGTTGCTTGTAAAATAATTCTTATATAAAAAAATCATTGCCAAACTTTTATTCTTTTTTTTCTGCTTTGAATATTTCACAGAATAAAGGCAATAAATTATAATTAGCGGTTATTAGGATTGAAAAATCTCGTTTCAGTTCTTTAGATTTTACCTTTTTACTTTACCTTTGCAGATTATTTTCGTTTTAACCTCTCAACCTTTCTTTTAAATATTGTTACTTTGCCCTGCTCCTATTTTTTTCTTAGATGAAGATACCTGAATAGAAATAAAATTTAAAACTCACCATTTATTTCTGGTTACGCTGTGTATACAGACACGAAATTTTGTATTTTAATTTTTAGCTCTTGTTAAAATAATTCTTGAAGAATTCATTCATGATACCATCGACAGACATGCATACAAGAGGGGAGGGCTTGAGCCCGCTCCAAAAATCCCATGTTTAATATCCCCAATTCTGAACACAAAGCAGAGAATACCGTTCGTGCCTGACACTTCAGCCTATTATTTAACACCCTGTAGCGTGGTGCATTTCCCACCCTCTACTGTTGCAGCATGGTGCATTTCCCACCCTGTATTGTTGTAGCACGGTGCACTTACCTCTTGAATAAATTCCATGGCTCCATTTTCTGGATTTACTTTTTTTCTTATTATCTCTGCAGTCACTGTTGCGTTGATAATTCGAGACTTTTTAAGATCACCAATTCTGAATACGAGGCAAAGGAAGCCATCCCTCTCACAAATGACAGCTTTTTTACTAAACCTTACTGTCTGGGCTCTATTCTTTGGTCTAGTCAGCTTTGCAAAGAAGACGCCTACCATAATTGCCTGCAATAAAAATAAATAAAGTTAGTGAGAATTTTACACGGATGTTGCGCTCATGATGCAAGGGAAACACAAATTGCGTGAAAAATATATCAAAGAAATACCAAAATATATCCATAAGACAAAATAAATTTAAAAACCGAGGTAGATTCTCAAGATTTTAACAGGATATGAAAGACATTGATGATATACTTCTAACCGGCTCCAGAGCCAAAAAGACTTTAAAAAAAATATAAATTTACAGTTTTTGATCTCAAATTTTGCACCTTTGACATTACTATTTACATCTTTATTGTAACTTTGCTTGGTATTTATATGTGACGTATGAAGCTAAGAGAGGAAAGGAAATAATAAATGAAAAATAAAAACAAAAAAAGGGTCTGAAAAAGAGGATTTTGTCAGCCAGTGGTAAAATATGAAAGCGAAAAACAAGCAAATATTTCGACAAGGACCTCCGCCAAGGCGTCCTCAGTGCTAAACAAAAAGAAAAAAAAGCAACAAGAATCTAACCTTTTGGATTTTACTGCACAAGATCCGAACAGACACTCAACTTGTGCAGTAAACTCCAAAAGGTTAGATTCTTGTTGTTGTTGTTATTTTTTTGTTGTTTAGCACTGTGGACGACTTGGTGGAGGTCCTTGTCAAAATATTTGCTTGTTTTTCGTTTTCATATTTTATCACTGGCTGACAAAATCCTCGTTTTCTCACCCTTTTTTGGTTTTATTTTTCATTTATTATTTCCTTTCCTCTCTAAACTTCATGCGTCATGTATAGCCAGTGTGGTCTTAGAAAGTATTTGTATCTATATTTGTTTCACGTCTTTTGAAATTTTCACTTTGCACCGAAGACGGCTTATCAGAGCATTTTCAAAAATTATTTGCACTTCAGCTATTTCCTGGCAATAATATCATTATTAAGTATAAAATACTATTTATGTATAATATAATACATAATAATATATGAATAATATTTAATGTTAAAATATATATTTAATGATTATATATTTAATTACATTTAATAATGTCAAAAGTCCTGAAAATTCTCGTAAATATTTAATAATAGAACAATTAACTATAAAATACTTTTATATATAAAACATAATAAATTATAAATAATACTTAATATAATAATATGTATTTAAAAATATGTATATTTAATTATATTTAATAATCTGAAAAATCCCAAAAAATTTCGTAAATGGTATTTACAAACTTTTCGTAAATAGTATTTACAAACATTTCTACGAATTAATCAAAAAAACTTTTTGCACAAAATAAGTTTTTCAAAAACAAAGTAAAGAACTCCATTAAACCAAAAATGAACAAAAATAGAATCAAATAATCTACCAAGCACACAACTACCAAAAATCAGTATCAATAAATAAATGAAACCCAAAACAAACATAAATTAAAATAAGTCAAACTCAAAACGAGCAGAAATTAATCTGAGTAGGGTTTTAAACTCTATGCTTTTTAAAAGCCCGAATATAATTTGTACTTTACTGAAAAAATTCAAATGAATTTACTGAAAAAAATGTGCATTGTCAGTTTAATATACATATGCTGATATTTATTCCTTAAAATCTTAATTAATTTTTGTTTTCTTAAAATCATAAGTGAAAACATTAAAAAAATAAATTTGTTTTCGATTTTTCCAATCGAATGAGCTCTTTTAGAAGTTTCTACGACAACTCCTTCGATACGAAGTGCCCTGGTCTAAAACCAAGAAAAAAAAATAAATAATACATTGTGTCAACATCGTTTTTACTTAAGCAGCGCTATTGTGCTGCCTATGAAAGAGGAAACTTTTAAATATTTCAAAGGAAGATGCACCAAAACTAATATAGCTCTGGAATATCTCTGTGAGAACCTCTTACTAATAACATATTGTCATTTTTTATTTATCATCTTTCCTTTAATTTTTTGTCTTTATATTTATATTATTCTGAATTGAATATTTTTGTATAGATGCTATTTATTTCTTTTCTGAAAAATTTACCCACCCTGGTTAATCACAGCCATGTCCACCCTTGGTCATCCTGTAATTAAAATGTTGGCTACATATATGGCTTATCATGTTGGCTGTATATATGGCAAATATGTTGGCTAAATATATAGCTATAACAAAATGGCTTATTAAAAATGTATAAACAATATTAACGGTATATAATCAAAATAATAATAATAATAAAATATTAGCTCGAAAGGGGCAACGATAAGAAGAAAAGGAACTATTAGCCCGTTCAGACGCATGGAGAAACCCTCAAGAATCGGAAACGATCAAAATGCAAAATGCAAAGGGGTATTTTTTCTCCTCATCAATTAAAATTTTTTTTCTTATTTTAGATTCTTCTTTTATAAAAAAAATTCTTTTTATTTTATTTTCTCGTTGGTTCCTCTCCTTTTTTCTGTTATTTCTTTTTAAATTAAAGTAAAATGTGAATATTGGAAAAAGGGTAAAACTTTTATTAAGACAAGCAAGAAAAATACGAAGACATATTTTGAACAAATAATAATGGAAGTCCGAATATTTCAGCTTCACTCCTGGAAGATTGTGAAGTAATTCTGGGTGTGAAGCCAAAATATCAAGACTTTGATCATTATTTTTGGAAGAAAGTTGTAGTCTTGGTTTCTCGTATAGTTCACTAATTTTATCCGTTTTTCACTTGTTTTCAAAGTTCATTGTTCTTACAAAAATTTTATCCGTTTTTCAATTTTTTCATTTCATTTTACTTATAAATGGAAAGTTAACGTGGTTTAAGAAACTTTTTTTTTCAAATGTTATCGGTCACTTTTAATATTGACTATCAAGATAAGCGTACAAAAAAATATGCCTCTTGATTTTGGGGTCAGACCATTAGACAATGCCACAAAACTCATTTTCCGAATTATTTTTCTATAACAGTATCGGTTCCATTACGCCAGGTAATAAGAAATGAGCCTAATAAATTTCTTTAATTTACCAAAAATTAGGAAAACGCTGACAACAAGCGAAGCGACTTTGAGAAAATTAAACCATCAAAATCAGCATATCGGAGAACCTTGGAGCAAAAGTTTCAAATTCCTATCTATAACGATGTGACCGTTAATGATATACTCTAAAGAAAAAATTAGAAAATCAAAGTCTATACCTGTTCGCCTTAAAGACACAAATAGTAGATTAATTGACCCTTTACATGCACATGACGCATTTAATAATTATTTTTCTAATATTCCTCATACTGACTACCACCCCTCCTTACAGCCTTTAATCCCTTGTTTCATGTCCAAATTCAAGTTTTTTTGCGCAACTAATAGCAGTTATATATTTCAAATCTTCGGTTCTCTCTCTACCAGTTTTATACCTCAGTGTCCTTAATTAAGTAATAAGCTCCCGAAGACCATATCTCCTTTTATTTGCGAGCCCATCAAGCATATTGCCAACGTATCTTTAACCCATGGAGTTTTCCCTGATTTACTTAAGTCAGCCATTGTTATTCCAGTTCTTAAAAAGGGTGTCCCAACTAAGATAGGTAATTATCGTCAATTCTTATCTTTTCCTGTTATATCCAAAACGTTCTAGAGAATTATCTTCAGACTTCTGTCTTCCTTTCTGTTTGGCAGTGAGCGCTCCATTTCCTTGATTTCTCCTCATTAATATAGCTTTCGTCCGAAAGTGTCCACTTTTCATGCTCTAATTGACGCCACAGAGTTCATACGCTCACAACTCGACCTTAAAAAAACTGCATTGGGCTTATTTTTGGATTTCTCTAAAGCCTTTGACACGTTCGATCATAGTATTTTGATAAGTAAATTAAATAGTTACGGTATTCGTGGTGTTTTCCATTCTTGGTTCGACTCTTGTCTATCTGGAAGGGTACAGAGTGTGAGCTTAGGTGGAGTATCTTCTCAGCCCTTACCTGTTCGGAGGGGTGTCCCGCAAGGCCCTATTCTATGCCCGATTTTATTTCGTCTATATATTAATGATCTTGTTATGGACCTGGGCCCTTCAGTGTATCCTGTACTATTTGCTGATGACAGCATCTTCTTCATCACTGGCACCAATTTACCATCGACAATAACCTCTGTCCAAGTCCTCCTGAATAGAGTCCAGGCGTGGTGCCTTACGAATAACATGACCATTAATAGTAAAAAAAAAAACGTCAAGTAGTATTATTTAGAACCCCAATACGTCAAACACGTAATCCAACCTGCTCTTGATGTCAAGTACTCCTCCGACATCCTCCTGCAAGCGGAGGTTGCCAAGTTTCTTGGTGTATTTATTGACTCATGCTTGTCACTCTTTAATCATATTTCTTACATCACAGTAATTTTGAGACAAGTAGCTATGATTAACCGTGTGAATTATTTTCTTCCTCCTGACATCCTACTTACCTTCTATTATTCCTTTATTTTTTCTTACTTTTCTTATTGCGGATCAGTTTGGGGAAATACAAACTGCTCCTTCACAAAAAAATAAAATTTCCCCGAAACCATATCATTAAAGTAGTTTTGTGGCTTCCCCGTCTATATCCAACCCGTGATATGTACTTAGATTTTGGTTTGGCTCCACTAAATCAAATCATACAAAAACTAAACTTATCGCTTGCTTACTCTGCTTTCCAGAATAATCTTCCTCCTCAACTACTAACCTATTATAATATTAATAGTTCGGAAGCCCACTGTCTCCGTTCATCCAATAGAGTCTTTATAATCCCTAAATGTGTTTCTGGTGCTGCCCAGCAATCTCCCATCTACAAATCTATTATCCAATGGAACAAAATAGCCTCCAGTGTTGAGCTATCCACAAGTTTCCGCACGCTGTACAATAATGCAACAAAACTTGACAATATAATTTAATCTTTCAACTCTTAACCAATTTGCTTTAATTATCCATGTTTTATTCTTTTTTTCAGTGTCACTTTAATTTTTTTTTTGTTTGGTCCTTACCAAGTTATCTTCTAGGATCTTTATTGTTATTGATGTTATGTTTCATTTTTATTCGAATAAATTGATATATATATATATATATATATATATATATATATATATATATATATATATATATATATATATATATATATATATATATATATATATATATATATATATATATATATATATATATATATATATATATATATATATATATATATATATATATATATATATATATATATATATATATATATATATATATATATATATATATATATATATATATATATATATATATATATATATATATATATATATATATATATATATATATATATATATATATATATATATATATATATATATATATGTGTGTGTGTGTGTGTGTGTGTGTGTGTGTGCGTGTCCATGCTTCCTGTTTTCAGAGGTTGTAATACCGCGCAGTGGCGCACTTGTTCTTAAGGGCTTTACGTAATGAGCAGTTTATTTAGAACTTATATTTAAGCTTTATTTAACTAACTGTATTCATCTCAGGCCTCGTAAAATTATGCACAGCAGTGTATAGTTGTATATTAGCTATTGGGAGGGGAGTCTTCGGATATTTCTGCGGGGTTGGAGGGGGAAAGTGATTTTTAGACATAACTCTTTTATCCAGTGGCATGATTTCGTCAAATTCCTGGGGGGGGGGGGGGGCAAGCTAGAGACAATTTTCCCAATTTAAATGAAAATGAGTATAAAAACTGAAAATGATCCATATATTACCACAAAGGCAAAGATATATTAAAGAAAACTGCCCTGTTTCTCTGGATACTTGAGTTATGTAGGCTTATATTAGCTTTGACAAGATATTTTGCAGAAACTGATTTTCAGGTGGCGAAGGGGCAAACTGAGGTCTGGGGGGCAAGCTTGGGTCCGGAGGGGACAGTTGCCCCCTTGTGCCATAAAAAATTACGCCCCTGCTTTTACCTCTCAGTGAGTTTTCAGATAAATGCAGGAGAAATACAGATCTCCTATTAAAAAGATTTAATTTAAAAACGAAAACTTTCCTTAAAACCACTTGTTTTTCTTTTTTAAGTTTCATTTTTATACATCAATTAAGTTTGTCATTTTTCTGCTGATAGAAAAACTTTTCGAATGTAGGCACACGCATGTTAGCAATATCAGTTATAATTAGTGTTGCTCATGTTCGAAAATAAAAACTCGAAGGATTATCCACTTGTAATTTTTAAAAATTTTGATTTGAGCTATCATATATTTTGACTTCTTCCGAGACCTTAAATTCAAATTATCTAATTTTTTTAAGATAATATTGTTATCACTTATTATTGTGAAATCATGGTACTTTCGTATTTAATCTTAATCTGTTGTGAAACTAACAAAAATTGTGAAACGCAACAAAGACTGAAAAATCATGAAACAAAATAACCAGCGTAACAAAGAGAAATAAAATAATTGTGGAACAAAAAACGAGGTGAAACTAATGTGTTTTAAAAGCAAACTTCTTTACTGGTGTAAACTGGTGCTTTCCTGGTGTAAAAACAAACCCTACACCAACTAAACTCACCGTCTAGATCACTGTCATCACTCACACAGATTCCTTCAAAACCCTTTACCAGAAAATCCCATACCCGGTAAATTCCCCGCCACACAACTCCTCCTCCACACACCTCTCTTCCCCCCCCCCACCGAAAACCATAAAATAATTTTAGATTCGTAAAAAATTTGAAGTTTTGGTGTTTTAAGTCACTGGTGACCGCTCTAAGACTAAACACAAAGGTGTTCATGGTGCTATGACAAAATTGTGCTATTTGTCTTAGTCCAAAACATCAGTCACAACTTTCCAAGCAGGAAATTCTTGTACTAAGCCAAAACTAAAATACGAATGATGTTTATTTCTACCAATATAGTTTGGTGAAATATTTGTGAAATATGAATCAAATGTGTTCTACTTATGGACTTCTATATCCAGTATTATTCACTGATTTATAATCAATAAGCCAAGGAATCCTTAAATGTAAATGTTGTGGAAATTAAAAATTGATTTAAATATAGACGCAGCAGGTAGTATTTTGTTTCACGGGAATTATATTGTGAATTCAGTCTCATATTTTAAATTAGTGACTTAAAAACCCTAGAATACCAATTTTGACTAAACTAAAACCCATTTGTGAAATATAAACTTATTGTGTTTAGTTTTAGGACAGTCCTTGCCTCAGAATGCTCACAAAAGCCTCAAAAACCACAGGTTTGGACAATAATATAAATAATGTTACCTACGGCTTGTCAATTTGGGGGAGGGGACAATTGTTGCTTAATGTTGTACAGTACTGTGTAATTTAATGTACAGTTATGTATAATTTAAAAAATAACTTGACCTTTAGTCAAGCTTGTCTCTAAAAACACAATTAGGCACGGCTAAATATATCCTTTGTGTTATCTGGCAAGCTAGTGCATGTTCGTTTTTCAGACTTTATTTCAGAAATTACAGAAATTACATGACATGACAGAAATTACTGTAATTACATTTTTTTTTCAGAAATTACAGTCCAGAGTGTAGATGGGAGGCAGCTACTTTTGAATCAGAAAAGGTGGATGTATTTAGCAGCAGTTTCCTTTTCTACATTGTAAATATGGTAAACATGATATATGGTAAATATAAATATGGCAAATAGTAGCTGGTATGGTAAATATATATAATAGTACTATATAAATATATATAATGGTAAATATATATCAGTACAGGGAGCCCGGTGGCTCAGTGGCTTGCCTTTTGTCATTATGAAAGACACATAGCTGAACCTTTGTTTCTTTTTATTGTTTAGATGGTGGGACAAGCACTTCGTTTTCTTCCAGCGATTTATCTAGTCCATATTTTGATTTTCAAAGGTATGGTAAGCATTGATGATCTTATCCATGTCAAAATCGAAAACCCAATCATCATCGCTAGACCAGTTTTTCGTTCTTTAGGCAATTTAATATCTTTTCGTACTGAACGTATCCAAAATATTTGATTATTAAAGCAAATCCGGTTTCTAATAACGATTTCTACTGAGCTTCAAACTTTTGGTATTCTTTTTTAAGGTTTTGAAATAGTTTTAATTCCTTTTACAAATATATACAAATATTTTTGCATTTACCAGTTCTCTGCTCTTTTATACAATTTAATGTACTTCTCCATACCTGAAAGTCTTCCATTTTTCCTCATAAGTGTGACAAGTGTGACAACGTCACTACAATACTGGTGTATATGAAAATGATGTGACTCACATAAATAGGTTTTTTTTTCCAAAATTAAGGTTCTAAACAAATTTTCTCAAACTTCTCTCCTATCTAAATGATTTTTTAGGCCAGAATATACCAGGATGCCAATTTATAATTTTTTAGTTACAAAAGGTTTACCACATCAATTTCATTTAGAATGAGCCATTAAACAGCTCTCTACGATGTTCCAGTGCCAAGCTACCTGAGAAAAGAGAGAGAGAGAAAAAGATGTCTTATACGCAGAATATCTTGGTTTCAGCCGCTTCTTTTTATTTTCAAACCAACATATTTTTCTCGTTGGTCAAGCCAAGAGGCGGTAACTCTTTTTATATAGGGGTAAGTTTCCTAGGTTGCTAGCTACCGCTGCAATCCAGATACGAATGATATCATATGATGTCATGAAGCATTTGGACTACAGGATGTCATTTGCGATACATGACGTCATAATATGATGTCATGCAGTGCATTAGGTGCATAACGTCATTGTAATTTTTAATACATGATGTCACTTTCAAAAACCGAAATCAAGGCTTTTAGCGAATTTTTCCAGACTTCTGACCTATCTAGACTGTTTTTTTTATGCGAGAATAGCCCAAGATACCAATTTTCCCGAAAAAATATGGAGCCGTTTTCCAGAAATGTGAACACACAATTATTACTCACAGTACCAAGCTATCTGAGGAGAAAGAGAGCGGAAAAATATGGCTTATACGCAGAATATCGTGATTTCAGCCACTTCTTTTATTTTCAAGCCAATATATTTTTCTCTTTGTTCCAGCTAAGAGACGGTAAGTTTCCAATATAGGGGTTAGTTTCCTAGGTTGCTAGTTACCACTGCAACCCAGATATGACTGACATCATATGATGCCATAAAGTATTTTTCTTACATGACGTCATTTGCAATGCATGACGTTATAATATGGTGTCATGAAGTGCATTACGTGCATAACGTCATTGTTTTTTAGTACATGACGTCATTTTCAAAAACCAACATTAACGCTCTTAACGAATTTTCTCAGACTTCTGTCCTATGTAGATCGTTTTTTCATGCGAGAATATCCCAAGATACCAAATTTCCCAAAAAATATGGAGCCGTTTTTGAGAACTGAAATACACAATTATTACTCACTTATAAAGATAGTATAGCTGGTAAGCACAAGAAAAGCATAATTATGCAAAATTTTTATATTCTCATGTGAGAAAGATGCCTTTAGACCAATCTAAAGAAGAAAAATTCTCCTTAGAAAAAGTTATTATTGCATTATATGGGCTAGTTTTGCGTTATGTTCGTAAAGCGCAATATGGAAACACAGCTTTACAGGGTTGTTGACAGTGACTTGGGACAGTTTTAGTATACTTGGAAACATTGTTTCATTGGAAAAGAGTGACATCATGGTTGCAAAGATTACTGCAACCTAGTGAAGAATGAAGTTCTGCCCATAGTAACCGAAAATTTCAAATACTTTTTAAAAATCAAATCTAGAGAAATATTTGCTTCTTTAACGATAATGGGACCAGAGAGAGGGCCAGGGGTAAGTAAAATAGAAGTGCATTACCTCAACAAGAAGGCCAGTCATTGCTTGACATGACAGTATTATTATTGATGTCATACACTCATTTGTTGGGTATCTGAAACCGTAGCCGATTGTATGTTGTGTGGCAATGCTGTACAGCATAGCAGATCCAAAGTGGTACATGTTCGCAACGCATGGTGTAAAATTCCCGCTAATTTGATTCACTGAAACAAAATAATCCTATACAATAATTTATTGTAGAATATAGCAAGTTTTATAATAATAACAAAATCTACTGATAATGCATACCAATCATACTACAATTAGATATACTCTAGTTAAAATCTAATTATAAAAATATAAACTTCTATAAAAACTGTATAATTCTATCGTCTGTAGGCTAAAATATAGCAAATTCTATAATAACATAGCTATTGTAATAACAAAAATCTAATTATGTATTCTAATTATAATCTAATTGGATAGCTTCTAAACAAAATCTAATTATAAAAATCTTAAAATTCTATAATATTACCAATACAACTCCATAATCTGTAGAATATAGCAAATTCTGTAACAGCATAGCTATAATAATGACTAAAATCTAATTATATATTCTATTTATAATCTAAAAAGATATATTCTAGTAGAAATATAACTATAAATACCTAAAAAATATTGTAATAAGAATAATAGCAGTACAAATCTATAGCCTATAGAATGTAGCAAATTCTATAATAATATAGCTATAATAATAACAGAAATCTAATTACATATTTTGATTAAAACCTAACTAGATATAACCTAAAAAATTTTAATCAAAATTTGATAATATTAATAATATAATTTTATAATTTAAAAATACCAGGACCTTTTCTGTTATACCTCAGCCACTGTCTAAAATATATTTTTTAGTTGTTTATTGGTTTTAAGTTGAAAAAAAGAGTTATTTTGGTAAAATGTATGAGAAGTATATAATTTGGGCTATATTTTTGCACGTCAGGGGGGGGGGGCACAGTAAAGTTAAGTGCTTTAATAAATGATATAAGTAATTATTTTGGGATTTAAGACTACTTATATAATTCCTAAAGGCGCTTCATTTTGTTTTGCCCCTAAGTTCCCCCCCCTAATTTGCAAATATGTAGTCTATTTACAGGTTAAAGAATTATATTATTATTCAAATGTATAGGTTATAGAATTATATTATTATTCTTATCATAGAATATAGATAAAATATTTGAAAATATATAGCCCCATATGTCACTCTTTTGTTTCAACAGAATACCTGTAAATTGAAGCAGATTAGTCCACGAGTAAAGAGTGGTAGAGTATAACGGAAAAAAATCCGAATGCAGCAAACTCTATAAAAATTCTATAATCCTATAGAATAAAATAACATGTAAACTATATCTCTGTCACGACGCCACGTCAGACTCCGGAGACCTGAAGTTATTTATTAACAAGAGCGTCTTTGTCTCATAGTATACTAGTTCCCAAGGCTGTATCCAGGGGGTAGGAGGTTTGACCCCATCCCCCCCCAAAAAAACAACAACAAAATGTCCGTTTCAAAGAGTATGGGTAAGTTAAAAAAGTGGAAACTGGCACTAGTGTCAGCAAAAATACATCAAAACCATCTAGAGTTTGGCGATTCTTGTCATTTTTTCAAGCTTCACAATGTTTTTCCTGTCAGGAACTGAGATCAGACTTTTATTACTACACTAATTTTACCAACTACACATATTAATTTAATTATTTTTATTATTAGACTGAAAAATGCCAATCACTAGATGGCGTTTTTTGTCGGCACTAACACCAGTTCCCACTTTTGTAAGTTACCCATACTCTTAGATTCATCCCTTGAAAACACCTTGGCAAACAGCTTTTGGCAATTACCTTGGATGTGTAAACGTGATATACGACCTTTTGTGGGAAAAGTGATGAGTTGCTGGTGAATTATTTTAACAAAACACATATTGTTGAAGAAGAGGGCTAGTGGACCGAATAAAGTATTAATAAAGCCTGAGGCTAAAAAAAGTTAACTTTTACGTAAGAAATAACTGTAGACTAATTAACGTATTTTGCTGTTTGTATTTTTATTCCGTTTTAATGCTCGTATTGAAGTTTGAAATGAAGTTTGAAGTTTCATGTATTTTCCTTTGGGGCGGGGTGAAGAGGGTTTTGTTTCATTGATTATGAAAATAAAACGTTTGCAAACTATTTTGTTAATATTTATAAAATATTTTATAATCTAGCGACAACCTCTCTGGACCACAGAAAGAAAAGTAGGGTTTCATTTTACCCCTTTATAAAAGAAAGACAAAAGCCCGGTTTTTACCCTATATCCCCCACTACTATAATCTTAAAATTATAAAAAGGATTCCTGGATGAATGGCTAAATGAATAATTTTTACCTATTACTCATCTGTCACATTTCGTGATATTTTTAAATCGACTTCAACTTCCCATTCTCTTGCTCATTTTATTGACCACATTAAGGAAATACTGGACAAGCCTAGCACTTAGTTGCAGCGGTGGTTTTTGTCCTGGGCAGAGGGCAGCTGCCCCTTGACCCGGTTTTTTGTATCTGACATTACATTCCTTTTATATTTTTACACTCCTGTGGTATATTTTCCCCGTCCCAGATTGTAAGGCCTAAAACTGCTACTACTTAGCTAAGCTGGATTTAAATCCATCTCCAAAAACTATTTGACCTTTTAATTACAATGCATTTGTTAATAAAAAAAAAACATACTTGTATTTGAATCTTCACGGAATTATTTATAAAGAGATACATCTTTCACGATGTATCAGCCATTCATCAATATACTTAGTCAGATTCCTTAACGTCATTTTAGCTCGTGATCCTACAATCCCTTCCACCCACCTTTTATCTGTCTACACTAATGAAAAACACTCATTTCTCAGATCCGCCAGTTCCTTACAGTTCCCCCAAAAATGAAAAATATGCTCTTCATCTTCCCCACACACCTGACAAGGGACTGGGTTGACACTATGACCCCTAAATTTCCTCTCTCTTTCCCCAATATCAATCGACCTTCCCCTTAAATTCAAAATCCATTTTATTTATTCCCCTTTCATTCCCAACTTAAAATAAACTTCTTTCCCCACATGTATTTCACCGTGCTATACAGACTCAGAGATGCCGAGGCCTCCTTCCGAGCCTGCCACTGGTGTATTCCTTGAAAGTGTAACCTTTCTTTTACCTTGTCAACTACTGTATCCAAATTTGATCCCTTACCTTCATTCCAAAACTACGAATATCCTACTTGATCTAAAATTTTCTTAATTTCCTGCGGCCATCCTACCTCTATCTTATCCTCCAACAAACTAAAATACGCTTCTTTCGCCAGGCTATTTTTACTTCTTAAAATTTTTGTCCAAAACTTCACCAAAATTTCATGTTATGCATAATGTATTTGTTTAGAAACTGGACTTTTCATGGGTTACTTCTTTATTATCAACCCTTTCAATCATAACTCAATCCCCTTGCAGTCCACAATGGAGTACCCCAAGGTACTCCCCTACATAATATAAGCATCCACAGAAACTGATCAGTTTCCTTTAGGATGTCTTTGCCCCTTTGGTACTATATGGCTCATTTTTCCTTTTTC
The DNA here is from genome assembly GCF_049724085.1 of Artemia sp. Qi Xiang Cuo. Taxonomy (NCBI): domain Eukaryota; kingdom Metazoa; phylum Arthropoda; class Branchiopoda; order Anostraca; family Artemiidae; genus Artemia; species Artemia sp. Qi Xiang Cuo. The sequence continues at coordinate 6,038,171 of NC_142810.1, forward strand.
ACTGTCATTTTACTTGACTTGGGAAAATCATCTCCAACCCCCCCCTCCCAGAATTTTGACGAAATTACGCCTCTGCCAGTCATCCTTTGCTTTCGCATTCCTTTCTGTTTACCTTCCCCAGATTTCTCCATGTACCCAATTAGAAGTTGACCGACTCTGGCTGAGCTTACAGAGTCCCATCCCTCAGATTTCTCCATGTACCCAATTAGAAGTTGACCGACTCTGGCTGAGCTTACAGAGTCCCACCCCTGACCCTTGTTCTAAACCAAATAACCAGCGACGCTAGGACTCAAACATAGGTCCTCACGGACAAACTATTTCAGTTCTAGTGTGCTAACCACTCAGCTAGGACGGCTCAAAATAGAGGCCTTGGAGAGAAAAGATAGGGCGTCTGAACCAAACGTGCTAGACAACTGCGCCAATCGATTTCCTTAAATCCTTATCTCTATTTTTTAATCATATCCCTTCTGAAATTTCTGCGTCCTCTTTGAAATTACTTGAAGTCACAGCTTATTCTAATTTAAAGTGGGATATCCATGTTAAAAGCATCATCCAAAATAGCAAATTTATGAATCAAGCTCCTTAATAAATTTAGCATAATGTCATAATGCCATTATAATGTCAAATTATTTTTATAATTTGAAATGTTGCTTCAAATATCTGAGGAAGGGGGTGTTTATTATAGTGTTTTTTTCGCGACTCGCAATTTTCAAACGTTTTAAATCTTTTAACTAGCAACTGCAATACCCTTGATGGTCGGTTGAGATATGGCATAGCCCTTGGGGCGTCCACTTTCAGAAATCACGTTGACCTTCACCCCAGGGTGCGTGACAAGCATAGCGAAATGTGCCAAGTGTGACAGAAGCTTGTGTGACAGGACCGATTTTGGTGAAAACTGCGCTAACAGTGGTAGAAACTGTGTAGTGTGGCGGAACTGTGCGGCACACGTGGTGCTCTGGGATACACCAAACAGTGGAAAGTATGTGGCCCCTCGGCAGAACCTAGATAGGAGTCACTTGCTTACTGATTACAATTCTATGTTCAATAATTTGATTGCAAATGTTATTCTTGCTAAGCTAGGGCTGCCAATTGGAAGGGCCATTGGACGTTCACCCTCTTGTATTTTTGCTCCCCGTAATTTTGGAACCTACCTTTTTTGGTATTTTCATTCAAAAATTGAAAACAACAACAAAAACCTCTTCACTTAAAAAATTGAAAATTCTTGCCCCCAGTGCCCCCAGTGCCCCCAGTATTTTCGTGAATTAGCACCCCTGTGCGACATTTTTTACTATTCAATAGACAAATACATAATAAAATTAAAAAAGAAGCTTGTGTAAACATATAGGATTATAAAGTCTGACTTTTTTAAATTAATTTATTGATGAGACGTGTTCTAATCCATGCAAACTTCTTCTTATCCTTCTGAAAGCCACACTAATTCCTAATAGCACATCAAAAGCTGTCACAACAAAAAGATGAAAAGTATGTTTACAATGGTTACTCTCCAATTATAAAGAATTTAATTGCGAAATTTTTGTTTGAGATCCATTTTTATTCCTTCAAATAAAAAAAGTACAATTGATTAGTTTATGATATTCTTCCAATTTATACAAATTGTGTAAATACTTCAGATTTGGTAAATCAATGTAAAGCTAGGACCTTAGCACAACTGTCAACCTGTCAAACCTGTCAAAGATTTAAAGCTCAACCAGTCAAAGTAAGCAAGTTCTGTCGATTGTAACCCGTCAAAGTAACCAAAATCAGGAGGGAGAAACTACCCTCCCCCTATGTGCAAGTAAATAGTCCCACCACTTGGTGTACATCTCGAAACGCCACGTGTCCCAAACAATTCTGCCATAATCGACACGGTTCCCCCACGACTGTCCCAGTTCCCAAGACGCTTGGCACAGTTCTTGGCACATAATAGGAAGCCAATTTAATGAAAATCACGTTGACGAATTCAACCAGGGGAAAATTTTTTACAGATTGCGAAAATTTCAATGATTACTTCTACTAATATTAGTCATAATACAAAATATCGTATGTTATATATAAATATTATATTTATGGGTTAGTAATAAAATATAATGCAAAGTATAATGTTAAATATAATGTAACTAATAACAGCTGCGTATTTTGAATACCCCCCCCCCCCCGCAAAAAAAGCACAATATCCCAACAAGAAGATATAAGCTGGTCCAACATGTAAAAGTTCATTTTTTGGAACCTGCATGCTTTACAGTACCAACGAAATTAGAATAAAAATATTGTTGCCTCCTGGACTGATCTTAGGTCAATTCTTATCTGATTAATTAAAAAAACTTTTTCCACAGAGTAAGTTTTTCAAAAAAAGTAATGAACTCCATTAAACCAAAAATGAACAAAAATAGAATCAAATAATCTGAAACCAGAAACCAAAAAAAAAAAACTGAGTTAAACGCAAAACGAGCAGAAATGAATATGAGAAATTAATATTAATATCAATAAAAAAATTCAAGTGAATTTACTGAAAAATAATGTGCATTGTCAGTTTAATATACATATGTTTGTATTTATTCCTTAAACTCTTAATTAATTTTTGATGTCTTAAAGTTATAGAAAGAAAACATTTAAAAGAATTTTTTTCAGTAAAGTACAAACTATTCTGGCTTTTAGAAAGCATAGGGTTTTAGAACTCTACTCATATGAGGGTCGTGTAACGAGGATTATGGGGGGAGGGGGTGTCATCCTCAAGACCTAATTTCCAGAACTTTCAACCACGTTGAACAAAATGAATACCTCAAAATTTTGATTGGATGTGTTTGGGGAAATGGTGGGCGTTGAAGGGGTGTTAGTTGCCATGCAATCACTTTTGGCTATTAAAAAGGGCACAAGCCCTTTCAATTTCCAATCGAATGATCCCTTTTTGAATTTTCTACGACAACTCCTTCGATACGAAGTGCCCTGGTCTAAAAGCCCCTAAAAAAAAAAAAAAAAAAAAAAAAAAAAAAAAAAAAAAAAAAAATACATTGTGCCAACATCGTTCTTTAATTAGACAGCGCTATTGCGCTGCCTAGGATAAACGTGATTTCCTAAGATTTTTGTTTTGGTTGTTACGAAAGTATGTAATTTATAGGAAATTTTCAAATTTCTGTCAGTGTTGCCACGTTTAACCGTCCAAATTAGTAAGAAACTAAATAGGTAAATTTGGCAATGTGCTTTCTCTGCAAAAACTGAAAAATTAGCACTCTGTCGATTCCCAGAGGCAAATACACCTTTGAAGGAAAGCAACACCTTCTTAAGTTGCTTAGTGCTATATATTTTTAACTTTTTTTGCTGATTTTTAACCCACGTTTCTTAATATGGCACCCGCTACTGCTAAAAATTACATAACCGCATATGGAGGGCTTTTTCATTCATAATTGAATGCTATTTTTTTCTATTTTTTTACACAATTCCTATATCAGCAAGTTTTTCAACCTAGGCGGGTAGCACAACTGGGAACTCCCAAGGAACTCCCAAAGGTTGTTTAACATATAGATAACTGCCTGAGTTTCCAATTTACCAATTCCAATTTTTATTGCTCTTGGTACCTTAGGAACAAAATACTTCTTCTCCTGCTACGGCATATGTGGAACAAATCTTGAAGCATTACGGCCTTCCAAAGTCTAAACGAAAGTCTAAGACGAATGCAAGTTCACTGGGCATGGCCTTTCCAAAACAAAATATTTTTATGACACTCCTCTATTTCCATTATATTTTCATATAATTTTAAGGGAATTCGATACTCTAGATTTTCTTGCGAGTCTCTGTGTTGGCAAGGACAAAGGGCCCGGTCCATTAATAAGTTTTTCCACAACCACAGGGAACTCCCAAAGTCTTTTTGGTAAAAATTGAAGTGAATCTTAAATATACAAAAAGCTAACGAGAGGCTAGTTTAAAATAAAGAAAACTTATAATCTCTTATTAATTGTTAGGTAAAGCGCTGTCTAATTAAGTTTTTCAACCTAGGCGGGTAGCACAACTGGGAACTCCCAAGGCTGTCAAATAATGCTTTCTTTGAACTGACTTTTAAGGTTTTCCAAGCAGGTATACAGAACTATTTTAGGGACTGCCTTGAACTTTAAAGTGAAAATTCTGCTTCGTTCAGTCGAAAAACCGAAACTAGAACTTTCTAATCACGTAAGCTATATTAAATCTGAATATCTGTACCTTTGGCAAAAAAAGGGAGAACTTAAATAGTCTTTCCAAAATTCTCCAGAAGGTAGGTGACGGCTTTTAGTTTTCTGTCGTTTATTCAGATCTCTTATCTAAGCTCTACAAGTTGTGAAAAGGAAGTAAAGAGTAAGTAAGTAATACAGCATTGAAGTATTACAGTCCTTACCGGCGGTGCTGATCTCTGTTTCATTGCCCTTCATCCAACAAGTGCAATGGGGATTGGGGACCAGCCATCCTGTGCTTTCGCACGCCCTTCCTTCGTACTTTCCCCAAATTTTCTCCAGGTAGGCCTACCCATTTTTGAGCTGGATCGACACTGGGTGAGCTTACAAAGTCACGCCAATGACCCCGTAACTTGGCAAAAATTTTCGAGTTAATCGTTCGCCAAGTTATGTACAGACCGCCCATTCAGTTCTAAATAGCTTGGCTAGGCCAACTAAAAAAAAATTATAATGGACGAGATAGGGTAAACCTTAAAGGCCCTGAATTCCCTTAATGTTCTTAATGTTTTCCTGTTTCTTTTTTTAGGTTGTTTCTTCCATAGAATAAATGTTTTCATTTATACCTGTAAATTTCGTTCAGCATATTTTTACAATTTGAATTAGTTGTGGTATTTTCAGTTATTATACCCAAAAATTTTATGCCCAAAATTAATTATGCCCAGAATTTTTACCTATTATGCGCACCACAGTCAAACTTGTTGATAAATAACGCCAATTTTATAATCGATAATTATAAAAAAATGTCGATATTTATAAATGTTATTTTTTTTCTTATTTTTTCTCTCATATGTATTACAAACAAGGCCGTATCCAGGGGGAGGGGGCTAGGGGTTTGACCCCCCCCCCGAAATGTTATCTGACTCGTAAAAACGTAACAAAAATGAATGTAAGCACATTTTTCATACTTTTTTTTTGCACCCCGCAAAAAATCCTTTTGCAACCTCCCCCCCTCCGAAAAAAATCCTGGTTAAGGCCCTGATTACAGAAGTGCAAAATTAAAATTCCGAATATTGGTTTGAAAAGCTTTAGTCCCCATTACTTTGTTCCTAACTACTCTCTACTGTTGCTCTGTCTTTGTAGCCTTTGCAAGATTACTGTTACAGACAGAAGAAAACTGCTTTTCCAAGATTTCATATTTTCCAGTTTCAAAAATTGCGCCCTAAATCTTGACTCTGATTGGCCAGTCACAAATTTCATGCTTGACAGTTAAACAGTGTTCAACGCGAAAATTACAAACGGCATACGTGATTTTGGCCCTGTCGTTGAACGTAATTTTGATTATACCAACAAGTGTAACTGTAACGCGGCCGGAGTATTGGGATTATACTATCGGCTGATTATCCCGGGAAAGGGATAATCAGCTGATTATTCGTCCAAAAAGTAACTTTAAATTATAATTACTCAAAACTCTTGCTTTGAACATTTTCTTAAAGGATTTCGTCTTGGAGAGCCGAGTATATCCCTTGATTTAAATATTTTGAAAATAATGTCTTCTAATATAATTTTTTTGCACATAATTGTTTAATATGATTTTTAGAATATAATTTGGAATATAGATGCTATCGAAATAATTGAGCATTTTAGTTCCTAAAATTTTGAACTTTTTAGGAATATTTGTTGATTCCCTCTTGTTTATCTAAAATGTAAAAGCATATATTGATTTAGGCTTAATTGAAATATGGGCAATATTTGCCAATTTAAATCATGGTGTTAGTGACCTTTACAGATGAGTACTATGTCGTAACGTAGACTTTAATTAAGATTACAGTATTTATAATCAACTTTGGACTTATAATTGCATGAAAATTGTGGGCCGTTATATTATAATTGTTCCACCTATATATGAGTTTCGAAAAATAACGCCTTGATATGTACAATTCCCAAATACACTAAAGCCTGTGCTGTAAGTTAAAGTAAAGAATTAAATCTAATTTAGTGAATACTTCTATTTTGCTTGGAGCTTAGAAAAAGGGCTAGCGATTAAAGTTGTTCAGCAAAACGTTTTACTCTCATTTTAACGTATTACATGATATCAACAGCATCATTAACGGAACGCAAGTAATATTATTCTTTATTAAATCATCTCTTGATTCCACGAAGCTTTGTTTTGTAATTTGAAAAAAAAAATGAAGTTGACCGCAGACAGAACCAAAAGCAGACACAAAACATTGTTTTAGTCTGTTGCATGTGGCCAAGGCCTTATCCAGGATTTTGTTTGAGGGAAGAGATTTTGTTCGGGGGGGGGGGGGCAAGTTCAGAATCCTCTCATGTGTTTTGTTTAAGGAAGAGATACATACATAATTTGAATAAATATTACATAGATACAATTTTGACAAATTTACAATATACCAACAATTTTAATTTTATTAATAAAAATCGTTTTAGTAATTATTACCACAATAGTATTATAATTTCATTAATCCTGTTGATTTGTGTCATGATCTCGTTTACCAAGGTCCTTCTACCCAAGGCATCTACTTAGAAATTTGTTTGTGTATGTGTGTATGGGGCGGGGTAGGACTCGTGTTTCTGATTTCTTACTCATCAACCTTTCGAATTCCCCAAACAAAACAATTTATAAAGGAAATAAAGGGAAAATCGTAAAATTTTATATTATGGAAGGGAAGAGGGGCTAAAAACTTTGCATACACGTCTATCCTCTACTAATGGGCGCCCGTAAGCTGAATATTAGGGGGAGGGCTTTCCTGGTTTAATAGGCCTATATATATATAATCGGCCTATATATATATATATATATATATATATATATATATATATATATATATATATATATATATATATATATATATATATATATATATATATATATATATATATATATATATATATATATATATATATATATATATATATATATATATATATATATATATATATATATATATATATATATATATATATATATATATATATATATATATATATATATATATATATATATATATATATTGTGACACGAATGAGTAAAGCTACAAATTTCTTTATTGCTACAAAGCTCCCCAACAACTTCTATGGATGAAGATTAAAGCCGTTTTCCGCTACTCTAGCAAAAATTGCTAGTAACAATCCTAAAAAAAAAAAAATAGTAACAATCCTACTAACAATTACGCTATTGCGATCAATAATGAATAATATCTTATCGAGCAACAGTATATAATAATATCGATCAATAATGAAGAATATAAATAATGATATATCAATAATAATAATGAACAATATTAAATCACAATAATGAAAAATCTGTATTGCGATAAATAATATTATTGGCAAATATTTCTTACAAAATCAGTTCGTTCCTGGAGAGAATTGTTTGAAAATTTGAAGCGCAATATTCAAAACTGAGATTGTAATCAAACATGCTACATACATTGACAACGAATCCTTGATTTCTGTTGACTTCAATACTTTGCTCTTTACACTAAACTTTGGCTGTTTGTCCCAATTGTTTATAAACGGCTACGGAAATACAAGGGCCATTTAATTAGAATAAGAAGATTTTTAAAAGTACTAAAAACTTTAGCGTAAAGTGCAAGGTATTGAGGAGGTGGCAACCCTTCATATAAAGAATAATTTCTGTTCTGTAGTTTTGGCCCTAACTTTCAGTTAAAAAAAAACTTGTTCTTTTTTACATTTAATATCCAAAGATTCGGCTTATTATGCTGATTCCAAATATAAAAAGATTCATTGAGTTTAGTAAAGATCACCATCTAGTATTGTCAAGGGTTAATTTAAAACTGAAATATCGGAAGGGTAACTACCTCCCGAGAAGTTTTGATCTTGTTAGACTCCGGGATGAAAATTTGAGAGAAATTTTCCAGGAACAGTTAAATAATAATCTTGAGAGTTTAAAATTTGATAATGGGAAGACGGTTGGAATAATTTTCGAAAAATAATTTGTGAAGTTGCTGAAGGTGTATTAGGGAAGAAAGCTAGAACTGCAGCTAAGAATATTAGTGAAAAGGATTTATCTTTGATAGAAAGGAGAAAGGACTTGTACAAGAATTATCTGAGTGATAGATCGTATGAAAACAAAAGAAATGTAAAGAAAGTGGAGAAAGCATTAAAATATGAACTAAGGAGGTGTGAAGTGGAGGCCATGGATAAAATTGCCTAGGATCTGGAAGATGCAGCTAGACGGCATAATAGTAAAATTTTGTACTGGCACGTTAACAAATTGAGAGGGAGTAGTCAATCCGGACTTGGCCCAGTTAAAGATAGGAATGGGGTCGCAATCAGCGATAAGAAAAAAACTAAAGAGAGATGGGCCGAAAATTTTGAGAATTTGCTTAATCGAGATAAAGTTGCAGGAAAAAATATAGAGGAAAATGAAAAAGTTTGGGATACCTTGGTTATGAAGGAAGATTTGTTTTGTGAGGAGGAATTAGCGACAGTACTAAAAAGATTAAAGAGTAATAAGGCTCCAGGTGCTGATAGGGTGGTAAACGAGTTTCTTAAATATGGTGGCTCTGAGGTTAGAAATAAGTTACTGAAGATTAAGAATAAGATCTTTGAAAAAGAGGAAGTACCTAACGATTCTAGGAAGACCTTAATCAAGCTAATTTATCAGAAAGGTGATAAAGGTTAGTGTGGTAATTATTGAGGCATTAGTCTGGTCTCTGTAGGTAGTAAATTGATTAGTAATATGATACTTTTTAAACTGAGAGATGCCGTAGACAAAGTTTTAAGAGAAGAGCAGTGCGGTTTTGGAAAAGGTAGAGGATGTGTCGACCAAATTTTCACTCTTAGGCTAATAATTGAGAAGTGCCTGAGCTTTCAAACACCTTTGGTCCTCAGTTTTATAGATTATGAGCAAGCGTCCGATTCTGTTGATAGAAGAGCTTTAGTAAAGGTTTTTATCCTTGTATGGTATACCAGACAAATACATTAAAGGGATTAGTGCTATGCACGAGAATAACACTGCTGCGAATAAGGTAGGAAATGAGGTTAGCAGCTGGTTTTGTATTAAATCAGGAGTTAAGCAGGGTTGTGTTCTATCCCCCTTTTATATGGATTATTTTGATGGAATTTGTATTAAGGAGCACAGAAAAGGCAATGGGAGTCCACGGAATGAAATAGGGAGGAAAAAGTCTCCTGGACTTGGATTTAGCTGATGATTTAAGCATCCTAGATGAAAATGTGAGCAAAATGAATGAACTTTTAAAGGTTTTGCGTGTTCAGGGTGCTAGAATTGGTTTGGAAATTAGTGTTAAGAAGATAAGTCACTAAGGCTAGGAATAAGTGAAGTTGAAAACGTGACGTTGGGCAATGAAAATATTGATCAGGTGGGCAGCTTCACTTACCTTGGTAGTATTATTAGTAAAGATGGTGGGAGCAGTGAAGATGTTAAATATAGAATAGCCAAGGCTCAGGGTGTTTTTTCACAGTTAAAAAAAAGTCTGGAAGAATAGGAAGATAAGTGTGCAAACCAAGATTAGAATATTAGAAGCTACAGTGATGACAGTGGTGAAATATGGCTCTAAAGCATTGACGCTCCGAAAAGCGCATGAAGATTTTCTAGATGTTTCCAGAGAAATTGCTTACTGATCGTTCTGGTACCTGACTGACTGACCGTATTTCAAACAATAGGCTATGCGGAAAATGTGGTTGAACTCCGCTCTTTAGGGCTACAATGAAAGGAAAAGAAAGGTTGAAGCGCCCATGGCAAGTTGTGTGGATGAACGATGACAAATTGCCGAAGATTGTTCTTTTCGGCCAACCGTCTAGGGCTAAACAGAAAGCAGGTCGTCCCCGTTTGGGGTGGGAGGACGTCATAAAGAAAGATTTCAAGGAACTGGGAACTTCGTGGGCGGGTGTAAAAAGGGAGGCTTTGAATAGACTGGGGTGGAAGAGGAGCGTGCGTAGCTGTTTTGGCCTCAGGCGGCTTGGTGCTGCGGTGAGTTTTTAGTAGTAGTAGTAGTCGTTACCCATCAAGGGCTACGAGCCTGAAAAAATTTGCCTGATTTTTGAAGAAGATACACCCCTAAAAGTCAAACAATCTTAATGACACAATTGCATCATATCATCAGATTCAGTGTATCAGATAACCCTACTGTAGAAGTTTCAAGCCTCTATCTGCAAAAATGTGGAGTTTTGTATTTTTGCCAGAAGAAAGATCACGGATGTGTGTCTACTTGTTGTTTTTTTCCCCAGGAGTGATCGTTTCTACCTAATGATCCTAGAATATCAGGACAGGGCTCATTCGAACAGAAATTATAAGTTCTAGTGCTCCTTTTAAGTGACCACAAGGATTGGTGGGCAACTAGGTCCCATTCAACGCCTTTTTTTTCTCGAAATCGTCTGATCAATATTTTGAGATAGCCATTTTATCCAGCATAGCTAAAAGGCCCAATAATTATGCCTCTGGAGATAATATGACCCCCCACAACCACTGGGGGAAGGTCTTTGAGTTATAAAATTTACCAATTGTTTACGTGTAGTATTTTTTATTGGAGAGTATACATACATTTTTCGGTTGGGGGATAGGTGAATTTTCTGCTAGGGGTATTTTCCACAGTAGGAATTTTCAATGGGATGCGAAGCTTTAGATGGTGAAATTTCAGGGGAATTTTGCACTGGGGGAATTTGCTAAAATACCTATACAAAATTATTTTTATTTGTCTTCCTTTCTCTTTGCCAACTCAATTTTACGCGTGGAGATGTTAAAGATAATTGTCCTGGGTAAATTTTCACCGGGATTGAACCGTCTAGGAAATTTTTCCGTGGGGGGGGGGAATTTTCCCTGGAGGTGGAGCCGGATTTCCTGGAATCATTTGAAAAATCTTCAGAGATAACATAAAGAAACAAGTTTTTCAACTGAAAATAAGGAGCAACATATAAACTTAAAACGAACAGAAATTATTTCCTATATGAGGGGGGTTGCCCCCTCTTCAACACCTCGCACTTTATGCTAAAATTTGAATTTTGTCACAATTCTTTAAGAACGACACCTGAAAAGCAACGGTCGCTTAATTAGAACAATAAGAAGCTTTTTAAAAGTACTGAAAACTTTAGCGTTGGTACCAAAGAACCGACTTTAGTCCTACAGCGTTAGTCTTACATTCCTTAGTTGGGCGACGCTGAAAAAACATTTAAAACTTAGCACAACTAGATTCAATGTGGAATTAATGAAAATTTTTCTCAGGATTTCGGTAAATCCAAATGACCAAGCCATTAAACTTTTTTGCAAAAGTTTTCTCCCCTTCAAATAAGTTATGGCAGTACTTAAGACCAAAGACACTATTTTAAGGAAACACTAAAAAAGTTTGAATATTAAAAAAAAATCATATATTCTTACTTATCTCATCCCTAAAGGTACATTACCTCACTTTACTTCCTCCCCTCCCCTGATGGATAGATATACCACTTACTTTATACATTTTCATTATAGGGAAGGGATGCTCGGGGCCTGGACCCCCCTAAAATCCTATTTTTTTTGTTTCTCAGTATTTCCTATTCAAGTTATCACATACTTTTTATATTGTTAGCCTTGCTCCCAATTTTTTTATTTTTTTGTCTCCTCCCCCAAAGAATTCTGCATAAGTACTTACACTTGCAATCTCTATAGTTAATTAGTTATGATATGATTTCTAGCTAGACCATATCTTACAAACCAGCCACCAGAGAGAAAGGAAGACCAATAGCTCTCACTACAGCCAATCCTCTCAACGTCATCGGGTGACACGCGAACTGGCGACTTATGACGCTCTACAGGTGATTAATTGTGGGATTTAGGCCAATGTGTAAAAGCTAAAGCGACCAGTACGCACACCTAGTTATGCTTATGTTTTCAAGACAACGATCCGACTTACCACCATCAGGGAGATTATCTGGTTCTAGATCTCCGTGCAAGAAGCACTGTAGCCACCAAAGAAACGCAAACGTGGTCCAAGAGAGAAAAAAGGAGAAAGCAAAAGCTCCCAGAGACCATCTCCACTTGGCGTCTACAAGGGTTGTAAATAAATCTGTAAATCTCCTTGTTGAGAGATGGACTGATTCGACATTACAGTCACCGTTCTTGGATACGACGCGCATTCTGGTTACTCTGAAACACAAACAATTAGTTAAAAGAGGAAGAAGACGAAAATTAGCGCTCAAGAAAAGGAGGGCAATAAAATCAAACAGCGAAATTAGGAAGAAAATCCGAGGTTTTAATTAAATTATTCTGAAATTACCGTGAAATAAGGCTATTAGGCAAAAGCCAAGAATCCACGACTTAAAGTGGAGGGTACAAATGCGGACTTGAAGGTAAATAAGGAAAAATTGTTGGTTGTTTTGGAGTTACATGCTTCAACTTTGTATGTATGATGCAGCAAACACATTAGAATAGACATTTATTTTACTCCATGTTACAGTTACCGTTCTTGTGCACGAACGTGCATTGTAATTTCACAGAGACACAATTATGTTAAATAGAAAGAGTTTTAAGTAAAATGGCCTCTGAAATGAGGTTGAAATGAGGTTGAAATGAGGCTAATAGGCGAGAGCCTAGAATTCACGACTTAAAGTGGAGGGTACAAAGCCAATTTGAAGGTAAATGAGGTAAAATTGGTGGTAGATTTGAAGGTATATGTGATAGAGCAGTGATTGAATTGGGGGCTTGGAACATGGAGCCGTAGGCATGCTTGCACAATGGGTGGCGCTTGGTGCCGAATACCCAGCCAGAAAACCTAAGACAGCAGGAGGTCTGATCAGGATCTGATGCTGTCTGATCGGAAAATCAAGAAACGCAGACCGAAACATATAAGCGGCCAAGTATCAAGAATTTTGACTGATCAAGATGATGAAATTATGAAGGATTAAACAATTATACACTAGAATTGTTTTTACACGCATAATTTTCCGGCATATTTGCGATCCCATCATTGAATAAACCAAAACCTAGAAATTGACTTTTAGTACATACGCTGCCAAAAGTAAACAATCGTTTTCTGGAAAACTTACTTTGATACTATAAAGAAGCTAATAGAGCCAGGGGACTAAAATTTTTGGGAACCAGCTAAATTCCTGAAAATTTCTGAAGGTCTTCGGGGTCAGAAACTTCACAGCTTACCCATTGTGGGTTACAGTGATCTCAAAAGAAAGGAAATTCTAGGGAAGCCCCCCCCCCCGGGAAAATTCCATTCTACGGGAAATTTCTTTCCACAGAAAATTTTTCCTCTGGAATATTGACCCATCGTATTAATATTGATTATATTTTTCAATTTAGAAGTGCTTACAAAGTCCCTCCACGGACAGTTCTACCCCCAGAAAATTCCCCTCTCCTGCAGAAATTCTGTCACCATGGATTATCTCCCCTGTGGAATCCCATGCCCCCGTGGAAATTCCTCGGGAAAATACTTAGTTTCTAATATATCAACGCACAACGGGCAAGTTGAACATTTCCGAAAGTTTTCAGTTTTCTGAAAATTAAGTATCTGAAAATCACCCAGCTCCTCTATTTAAATTCAAAATATTAAATGAAGTTTGCTTAGAAAGGTATTTTTGCCATAAATCCCGAAACTGGACAAGTAAGTAATTCGAAACACGTTACAATTCTATTAGAAACACGTTAATTCTCTGGTAAAAGGTAAGAAAAAAAAACAATAAAACAAACTGATTTAGTTCACTTTTTTTCCTTTAGAAAACGTGTGCAATAAATGGTGAAACATCTTGTGACATTTTCTAAGCATTTGGTAAGCGTTCTTTAAGAAAAAAATATTTTCAGACCTTTTTCCTCCTACTTATGAAAGTACCCTTCATAGGATATCTGGAGGGGCCCAAGCAAGGCCATTGCCAGGATTTTTGTTCGGGTGAGTGGGGGTTTCCAAAGAACTTTGAAGACTCATCAAAAATCTATTAATATGTATTTTCTGACAAAATTTGAGTCGGACAAAACAATTCGAGGATTAAGGGTGACCCCCACCTCCTAGATAAGGCCTTGGGCCCAAGGAATGGTGAAATAGAAGCCATTAAGCAAAAGTCGTATCAGTTTTAGATTTGGCGGGAAATATTTGAGATGGGATTTTGGACTAAACGTTTTCATTTTAAATTAACATTTTTCGCATTTTTGGGCTATACTATTTTACGTTTTAGAACTATAATTTTAAATTTTAGAATTTAAGAAAATTACACTAAAAGCCTAAAATAGTCATTAAAAACTGGCAGTTGCTCACGTGTCATTAAACTAAAGTGACAGTTACTGAATAACTGACTGAAAGAGACAAAGATGTTTTAAATTTTTATCGTTATCTTGTTTTCTTGAATAAAAGTGTCGCAATTTTTTTTTAGCACAGAACTACAAACACGAAGCAAAATACTTGCAGTTCAATAAAGATATAAAATTCTACATTGAAATTTGGGTTTTGTCTTAGTTAGTAGTAGTAAAAAATTGCGCAATTCGCTTTTTTATTAAATATTACCTAACTTTATTTGATAGCATGATTAATTAAAAGTGTTTATCAAATAGCAGTAGATTGTAAAAATATTTCATCAGATATTTTTGAAGAAAGGCTAAGGGAAAGCTTGTAAATATTTTCACTTTCAGGGTCCTCGTAAACACCTTAATTAGTGAAGTATTTTCACAATTACTTTTTTTGTGTTTAGATCAAAGACTATCGGCAATTTATAAGAGTTGGAACTGGCACTAGTGTTGACGATAAAACCACCAGTGTTGACGGGTCATCTAATATTTGGTGTTTTTTTGACATTTTTCCAAACTTCAGCATTGTGTTTTTTTTCATAAACTGAGATCAGGTACTTATTTCTATACTAATTTTGTAAATTACATTAATTTCACCATTTTACCTCATCTTTGACAAAGGGCCAAAAAAATCCATCTTTGAAAAGGCCATCTTTTTGAAAAAAAGGCCAAAAAACGTCAAACGCTAGATTTGATTGGTGTTTTGTCAACACTGGCGTCAGTTCCCACTATTATAAGCTACCCATACTCTTTGGTCTACATTAGAATTTTGCTACCCTTCCCGTATGTACCCACCACGTTAATATACCTCACTAACGATACCTAAGAGGAAAACTGAGGACATACCTTTACTTAAGATGAGGGAGAATGAATCTTCCACTTTTCGGGATCCATTCAAAGGACCCACCGGGGAAATTCAGAAATTCCTGTCTGAAAACACACGTTTTTGGTTCGAGTTCACCTCAAGAAAAAGTTCTAACGGTTGGACCTATCTAAATACATAATGGGTGGGACTTATTATAGCCTTTTCTATAGACCTTAATCTCTGGGGGAAATCTGTTTCGTATTGGACAGGATTGATTCAGTTACATATTATTTTTCTGATTCAGTTACATATTTATTTTGAAATTTCTGCAGGTTTTTAGATGTTTTTTTTTATTCTCTTGAATTTTTTCTTTTAAGTCTGTATTTCTTTTGATATTCTCTTTTCTCCTTATCCTTTTTTAGGCACCGAAAAACGTCTTTTTAATCAAGCAAAGTGATTAGATGGGTTAGATGGCGTTTGCCTTATTTTTGTTTGTAGTAATTTTTGTTCGTTTTAAGAGATTTATTCATTATAATTTTTGTTTGTTTAAGGTCTAATTTATCAAAAGTTATTATTTGAATTTAATCTGCTCGTCTTGGCAAAATTTAGCTCTTTTACTTTTCTTTGAAATAAACCTTTTTAGAACAAGTTTTTTTTAGTTAGTTAATATGAAACCGCTATTTTAAACCTATTTGTTAACAGGCCAGAAAAAAGCTGAATTTAAGCGATTAGGAATCATAAGAAACAGAGAGGTTAAAGTCGACTCTTCAAATGATAGATGGCTTGTTAGTATTTCTAAGAGCCGTCTTCTTCATGGGTAAAAATAAATTTGAGAAGTTTTGTATCCCTGAAATAGTTTCCGGAGGTCCTTGGGATATAGTTGATCAGGTTATAGGATGACCTATAGAGACTAAATCAAAGTTTACTTACGATTAATATATGTACAACGACAAAAAACACGAAAATATATCCCCCTCCTTAGTGGGCCCCATGGTCAAAAGAACAGGTATAAAGCGAAGAAAAGAACAAAATAAATCAAACGATAAAAAAGAAAAATAAGAGCCCATTAGTCAACTCAGTTCAGAAGATACGGGACTCACGGACCCAGCAAAAAAAAGAAGAAAAATAAACGAAAGAAACATGACGCCATCTGTTTATGGCCAACTAGAAAATAAAATGTATAGCACCACTCTGTTACAGCCATGGCAAAAATTACATATTACATACACACACACACACACACACACACACACATATATATATATATATATATATATATATATATATATATATATATATATATATATATATATATATATATATATATATATATATATATATATATATATATATATATATATATATATATATATATATATATATATATATATATATATATATATATATATATATATATATATATATATATATATATATATATATATATTATATATATATATATATATATATATATATATATATATATATATATATATATATATATATATATATATATATATATATATATATATATATATATATATATATATATATATATATATATATATATATGCCTCAACCTAGGAAAATAGAACTTGTGAAAATAATCCAAAGCCAAAGTACATTCCAAAGAGATCTTAAGTCACCCTCTCCCTTTATATGTTCAAGTTTGATAAAGTGGTTAACAAATAGAAGAAAAAGGCAGTAATTGGAAGTGTTAGTTGGATAGTAGTATTAGTTGGTTTAGTATTGGCCGACGTACACTTTTTAAGATAAGACAGGTGCATCAAATGGAGAGGGGGAGGGAAGGAGGGAAGGAGGAATTTTTCTCTGGATCCCGCCTAGATTTTGAAAGGACCTTTTTTTTAGTTCTTTCATTGAAAAATGGCTTTTTTGGTATTTTCTCTTGAAAAATCGTAAAAACAAAGAATTACCCATCCCCCAGGATTTTGAAAAGAATAATTTTCTTCAAAGTCGCCTGCATTTTCTTGTACTGGAAGATCGGAGAGAAGAATACATTTCTATTATTTACCTTACCTACATCATTGCCTTACCTATGAAATAACAGAAGTGTGAATCATAGTTCCTGGTTTGTGAGATTTTCCTTAGATATTTCCCATTTTAACTTGCAAATTAATCACAAACAAATCAAAGAAGACGCCTGTCATAAAATATGTTTAAATGTCTTCGATATCTTTTTTTGATAATCAAATTGTTATTTTATAATTTCTTGGAGTGTATGTAAATATTGGAAGAGTTGAATTGTTGACTTATAGGAGGACAGTCCAACTATTTTTTTTCAAAGAAAGTAATCAAAAAATTGTTTTTAATAAGTATGATTTTTTGCTCTGTTTCTTTCTTTGCTTTTTGTGTTTTTTTGGGGGGTTGAGCTCTTGGAGTATAGTATGTACAAATATAATACTTTATTCGTAAGGTTTGTGGTGTCGAAAGGAAAATATGAACCATTTACGATGCGTTTATTATAGCAGTGTGTGTAATTTACAATCCTTTCTGAAAAGCTTTTATTCTTCGGGTGGGGCAATTGCTAATCAGATGCTGTATTTTTTTCAATCATTCAATTATTTTAAACAAACGTTACAAACGTAATTACAAACGCTATTAAAAACGTAAATAAGTTATTCGGTCCAAGAAGTTTGGCTTGTTGTGGGCCATATAACACAATAATAAAGCATTAAAAGAACCACAAATAATACCCTTAATCAAACAATACATATGAAATGAAGATGAAGGAGAATAAAAACTAGCATACAGTAAAAAAAACTGTTAGTAATTATAATAATAGCAATAAATAGAAACCAAGAAAGTAGAGAAGCAGGAAAAACCAAGTTGACATTACAACATGGGACAAAAAAAAGAACCTTTAATTAATTCATTTTTCTCTTACATTTGCAAAAATTTCCGATGCCATACTATATACAATTTATAACCCTATATCCGATGCTTGGTTAATGCAAATATCTTGACATCACAAAAGTAGAATGGCCCCTATTGATCCCACGAGACCCACGTGGTTTATGGTCCTTATTTGGGCATAGAGTCCTTAGGGGAAATGGATTTCTGAGAAATTGATTGCGTAATCAAAGTGTGTCAATGACCTAAATTTCCAAAGGTGTTATTGTTGGTGTTGTTGTAAGTGCACGCTCTCAGCGCATGTCAAGGTCAATGTTGTTGTTGTTGTAAGTGTACGCTCTCAGCGAATGTTATGAGTTTCAATGTTGTTGTTTTGGACATGTACATGCTCGAGGCGTATGTCATGGTATCCAAAAATAGGAAACAACATTTGTTGTTGTTGTTGTTGTTGCTCGAGGTAAATGTTATGAGTTTCCAGGAAACAGTTAGATCACGTGTTTCCTTCTCAGCCAATAAGAGGGCTGGTTACATATCCTTTCTCAGCCAATCAGAGGGCTTGTTACACGTCCAGGAATTTGGAACACCTGTGCGGTCGACCTCAATTCACCTATCGTGAATCAATAATTCCCCTTAGAAACAACAAATTAATTCCCCTTTCTTGACAGATCAATCAACCAATGACATCATCTATCAGACTTTAAAAATTTTCGCCTAGAAACGATTCTCCAGGAATAGATCCAAGTCATTAATGTCTTTGCCTCGGAAACAACTCTACTGGTCGAACTCCAAAAGATATTAATAACCAAACGCCATGGAAACAATTCTCCAAGAAACATCTTAGCGATGAATTGTTTTAGCGCGGGAATCAGGTTTCTTTGTAATTTGAAATGTGTCAGCGCAGGGATGCCAAAAACAAAAGGAACACGCTGAAATTACGTTTAGGGATTATTTGGGCGAAGCCGTTTTAGCCATTATAGGGAATTATTTCGGCGAAACAGTTAGAGACATTTTAAAAGATGATTTAAAAGATGATTTTAGAAGAGAATTTAAGGGTAAAACTCTGTGGTCGTTATAATACACAAGTTGTATTTTAACAGTGTCGTGAGGTACCCTACCCCAACCCCAAAGGCTCCTCATACCCCAACCCAACCCCGAAGGAAGCCCCCCGGTCCCCAAAGGTCCAACGGGCTCCCAAAAGACCACCAGGATCCCAAAGGCCCCCCCGGCCCCCCAAAGGTCCTCCCCCGGTCCCCAAAGGTCCACCGGGCTCCCAAAGGACCAATCGGCCCTCAAGTGCCCCCCAGACCACCAAAGGCCCACCCCCGGCCCCCAACGGCCCACCCCCTGTCCCCAACGGTCCACAGGGCTCCCCCAGGGCCACCCCCCCCAAAAGGTCCCCCCCGTCCCCCCAAGGCCCCCCCGCGCCCCCAATGCCACTGCGCTCCCATTTTTTAATACTTTTTTATTGCGTTATTATATCTTTTCAGGACAGGTTATTTTCTTAATGTCCATCCTAAACCCATTTTACAAGTTGAAGTACCCATCCTTTTCACCCACAACTTTACTATACTGATATTTGAATGCTCCAACACCAAGCAATACTTGTCAATGGCATTTCAGAACAAGTTCTTTTCTTAATGTCCCTCCTAAACCCATTTTACAAATTGAAGTACCCATCCTTTTAACCCACAACTTTAATATACAGATTTTTGAAAGCTCAAACACCAAGCAATAATTTTCAAAGGGAATTTCAGACAAAGTTCTTTTCATAATGTCCATCCTAAACCAATTTTACAAGTTGAAGTCCCCATCCTTTTCACCCACAACTTTACTTTACAGCTTTTTGAATGCCCAACACCAAGCAATACTTGTCAAAAGGCATTTCAGAACAAGTTCTTTTCTTAATGTCCGTCCTAAACCCATTTTAAAAATTGAAGTACCCATCCTTTTCACCCACAACTTAGTTATAGTTAAGAGTTTGGTGTTTTACCTTAGAGACTTAGCTTAGAGTTTTAGTTTGGTTTAGTTTTAGTTAAGAGTTTAGAGGTTTTTTTTTAGCTTAGACTCTTAGCTTAGAGTTTTTGTTAGAGTTCTAGTTTAGTTTAGTCTTAGTTAAGATTTTAGAGTTTTTAGCTTAGAGTCTTAGCTTAAATTTTTAGTTTGGTTTAGTTCTATTTTAGTTTAGTTTTAGTTAAGAGTTTAGAGTTTTTAGCTTAGAGTCTTAGCTTAAATTTTTAGTTTGGTTTAGTTTTAGTTAAAAGTTTAGAGTTTTTTTTAGCTTAGAGTCTTAGCTTAGAGTTTTTGTTAGAGTTCTAGTTTAGTTTAGTCTTAGTTAAGAGTTTAGAGTTTTTAGCTTAGAGTCGTAGCTTAGAGTTTTATTCAGAGTTCTAGTTTAGTTTAGTTACAGTTCAGAATTTAGAGTTTTAGCTTAGAGTCATAGCTTATAATTTTACTTAAAGTTGTAGTGCGGTTAAGTTTTAGTTAAGAGTTTCGAGTTTTAGCTTAGAGTCTTAGCTTAGAGTTTTTGTTAGAGTTGAAGTTTAGTTTAATTTTAGTTAAGAATTTGATGTTTTACCTTTGAGTTTAGTTAGAGTTCTAGTTTAGTTTACTTTTGGTTAAGAGTTTAGAGTTTTTAGCTTAGAGTATTAGCTTAAAGTTTTAGTTTGGTTTTGTTTTAGTTAAAAGCTTAGAGTTTTTTTTTTAGATTAGAGTATTAGCTTAGAGTTTTTGTTATGGTTATAGTTTAGTTTAGTTTTATTTAAGATTTTAGAGTTTTTATATTAGATTATTATCTTAGAGTTTTATTAAGAGTTATATATTATTTTAGTTAAAGTTAATAATTTATAGTTTTATATTAGAGTCATAGCTTATAATTTTAATTAAAGTTGTATTTTTGTTAAGTTTTAGTTAAGATTTTCGAGTTTTAGCTTAGAGTCTTAGCTTAGAGTTTTTGTTAGAGATATAGTTTAGTTTAGTTTTAGTTAAGAGTTTCGAGTTTTAGCATAGAGTCTTAGCTTAGAGTTTTAGTTAGAGTTTAAGTTTAGTTTAGTTACAGTTGATAATTTAGAGTTTTAGCTTAGAGTCATAGCTTAGAGTTATACTTAAAGTTTTAGTTTGGCTAAGTTTTATTTAAAATTTTTGAGTTTTAGATTAGAGTCTTAGCTTAGAGTTTTTTTTGTTAGAGTTATAGTTTAGTTTACTTTTAGTTATGATTTTGATTTTTTAACTTTGAGTTTCAGTTAGATTTATAGTTTAGTTTATTTTTAGTTAAGAGTTTCGTGTTTTACATTAGAGTCTTAGCTTAGAGTTCTAGTTTAGTTTAGTTTTACTTAAGAGTTTAGAGTTTTAGCTTAGAGTCTCAGCTTAGAGTTTTTGTTAGAGTTGAAGTTTAGTTTATCTTTAGTTAATAGTTTAGAGTTTTTTTGTTAGAGTTCTAGTTTAGTTTAATTTTAGTTAAGAGTTTGATTTTTTACCTTTGAGTTTCAGTTAGAGTTCTAGTTTAGTTTAGTTTTATTTAAGAGTTTACCATATAGTCTTAGCTAAGAGTTTTAGTTAAAGTTCTAGTTTAGTTTAGTTTTAGTTACAGTTCAGAATTTAGAGTTTTAGCTTAGAGTCATAGCTTAGAGTTTTGCTTAAAGTTATAGTTTGCTTAAGTTTTAGTTAAGAGTTTAGAGTTTTTAGCTTAGAGTTTTTGTTGAAGTTCTAGTTTAGTTTAGTTATAGTTCAGAATTTAGAGTTTTACCTTAGAGTCTTAGCTTAGAGCTTTTGTTAGAGTTGAAGTTTAGTTCAATTTTAGTTAATAATTTGATTTTTATCTTTGAGTTTCAGTTAGAGTTCTAGTTTAGTTTACTTTTAGCTTAGAGTTTTTTGGCTTAGTCTTATCTAGAGTTCAAGTTTAGTTTAGTTTTAGTTAAGAGTTTAGAATTTTATCTTAGAGTCTTAGCTTAGAGATTTTGTTAGAGTTCTAGTTTATTTTAGTTTTGAGTTCTAGTTTAGTTTACATATAGTTAAGAGTTTGGAGTTTTACGTTAGAGACTTAGCTTAGAGTTTTAGTCTAGTTTAGTTTTAGTTAAGAGTTAAGAGTTTTTTAGCTTAGAGTCTTAGATTAGAGTTTTTGTTAGAGTTCTAGTTTAGTTTAGTTAAGAGTTTGGTGTTTTACCTTAGAGTCTTATTTTATAGTTTTAGTTAGAGTTCTAGTTTAGTTTAGTTTTAGTTAAGAGTTTAGAGTTTTTTAGCTTAGAGTCTTAGCTTAGAGTTTTTGTTAGAGTTCTACTTTATTTTAGTTTTGAGTTCTAGTTTAGTTTACATATAGTAAGAGTTTGGAGTTTTACCTTAGAGACTTAGCATAGAGTTTTAGTTTAGTTTAGTTTTAGTTAAGAGTTTAGAGTTTTTTAGCTTAGAGTTTTAGCTTAGAGTTTTTGTTAGAGTTGATGTAACTGATGTTACATCATGTTAAGAGTTACATGATGTAACTCTTAACTATATGTAAACTAAACTAGAACTCAAAACTAAAATAAACTAGAACTCTAACAAAAACTCCAAGCTAAGACTCTAAGCTAAAAAACTCTAAACTCTTCACTAAAACTAAACTAAACTAGAACTCTAACAAAAAAACTCTAAGATAAAATTCTAAACTCTAAACTAAAAGTAAACTAGACTAGAACTCTAACTGAAACTCAAAGGTAAAACTCCAAACTCTTAACTAAAACTAAACTTCAACTCTAGCTAAAAACTCTAAGCTAAGACTCTAAGCTAAAACTCTACACTATTAACTAAAACTAAACTAAACTAGAACTTCAACAAAAACTCTTAGCTAAAAACTCTAAACTCTTAACTAAAACTTAAGCAAACTATAACTTTAAGCAAAATCTAAGCTATGACTCTAAGCTAAAACTCTAAATTCTGAACTGTAACTAAAGCTAAACTAAACTAGAACTCTAAGTAAAACTCTAAGCTAAGACTCTATGGTAAACTCTAAACTCTTAACTAAAACTAAACTAAGCTAGAACTCTACCTGAAACTCAAAGGTAAAAAATCAAACTCTTAACTAAAATTAAACTAAACTAGAACTCTAACAAAAAAACTCTAAACTGTTAACTAAAACTAAACTAAACTTCAACTATAACAAAAACTCTAAGCTGAGACTCTAAGCTAAAACTCTAAACTCTTAAGTAAAACTAAACTAAACTAGAACTCTAAGCTAAGACTATAAGTTAAGACACTAAACTCTTAACTAAAACTAAACTAAAAAATAACTCTAACTGAAACTCAATGGTAAAACATCAAACTCTTAACTAAAATTAAACTAAACTGGAACTCTAACAAAAAAACTCTAAGCTATGACTCTAGGCTAAAACTCGAAACTCTTAACTAAAACTTAGCCAAACTAAAACTTTAAGTAAAATTCTAAGGTATGACTCTAAGCTAAAACTCTAAACTCTTAACTGTAACTAAACTAAACTTCAACTCTAACTAAAACTCTAAGCTAAGAGTCTAAGCTAAAACTCTAAACTCTTAACTAAAACTAAACCAAACTAAAACTCTAACAAAAACTCTGAGCTAAGACTCTAAGCTAAAACTCGAAACTCTTAACTAAAACTTAACCAAACTACAACTTTAAGTAAAATTATAAGCTATGACTCTAAGCTAAAACTCTAAATTCTGAACTGTAACCGAACTAAACTAGAACTCTGAATAAAACTCTAAGCTAAGACTCTAAGCTAAGAACTCTAAACTCTTAACTAAAACTAAACTAAACTAGAACTCTGACAAAAACTCTAAGCTAAGACTCTAAGCTAAAAAAAAAACTCTAAACTTTTAACTAAAACTAAACCAAACTAAAACTTTAAGCTAAGACTCTAAGCTAAAAACTCTAAACTCTTAACTAAAAGTAAACTAAACTATAACTCTAACTAAACTCAAAGGTAAAACATCAAATTCTTAACTAAAATTAAACTAAACTTCAACTCTAACAAAAACTCTAAGCTAAGACTCTAAGCTAAAACTCGAAACTCTTAACTAAAACTTAACCAAACTACAACTTTAAGTAAAATTATAAGCTATGACTCTAAGCTAAAACTCTAAACTCTTAACTGTAACTAAACTAAACTAGAACTCTGAATAAAACTCTAAGCTACGACTCTAAGCTAAAAACTCTAAACTCTTAACTAAAACTAAACTAAACTAGAACTCTAACAAAAACTTTAAGCTAAGACTCTAAGATAAAAAAAACTCTAAACTTTTAACAAAAACTAAACCAAACTAAAACTTTAAGCTAAGACTCTAAGCTAAAAACTCAAAACTCTTAACTAAAACTAAACTAAAATAGAACTAAACCAAACTAAAACTTTAAGCTAAGACTCTATAACTAAGTTGTGGGTGAAAAGGATGGGTACTTCAATTTGTAAAATGGGTTTAGGACGGTCACTAAGAAAAGAACTTGTTCTGAAATGCCTTTTGAAAAGAATTGCTTGGTGTTGGGCATTCAAAAAGCTGTAAAGTAAAGTTGTGGGTGAAAAGGATGGGAACTTCAACTTGTAAAATGGGTTTAGGATGGACATTATGAAAAGAACTTGTTCTGAAATGCCCTTTGAAAAGTATTGCTTGGTGTTGGAGCATTCAAAAAGCTGTATAGTAAAGTTGTGGGTGTAAAGGATGGGTACTTCAATTTGTAAAATGGATTTAGGAGGGACATTAAGAAAAGAACTTGTTCTGAAAAGCCATTGAAAAGTATTGCTTGGTGTTGGAGCATTCAAAAAGCAGTATAGTAAAGTTGTGGGTGAAAAGGATGGGTACTTCAATTTGTAAAATGGGTCTAGGATGGACATTAAGAAAATAAATTTTTCTGAAAAGATATAATAAAGCCATAAAAAAGTATTAAAAAATGGGGGCTCAGGGGCTTTTGGGGCGCCGGGGGTCCTTTGGGGGTCTGGGGGTCCCTTTAGGCCCGGGTGGCCCTTTGGGAGCCCTGTGGACCTTTGGTGACTGGGGGAGGGCCTTTGGGGGCCCGGGGCGGGCCTTTGGTGGTCTGGGGGGCACTTGAGGGCCGATTGGTCCTTTGGGAGCCCGGTGGACCTTTGGGGACCGGGGGAGGACCTTTGGGGGTCCGGGGGGGCCTTTGGGATCCTGGTGGTCTTTTGGGAGCCCGGTGGACCTTTGGGGACCGGGGGCTTCCTTCGGGGTTGGGGTGGGGTATGAGGAGCCTTTGGGGTTGGGGTAGGGTACCTCACGACACTGTTAAAATACAACTTGTGTATTATAACGACCACAGAGTTTTACCCTTAAATTCTCTTCTAAAATCATCTTTTAAATCATCTTTTAAAATGTCTCTAACTGTTTCGCCGAAATAATTCCCTATAATGGCTAAAACGGCTTCGCCCAAATAATCCCTAAACGTAATTTCAGCGTGTTCCTTTTGTTTTTGGCATCCCTGCGCTGACACATTTCAAATTACAAAGAAACCTGATTCCCGCGCTAAAACAATTCATCGCTAAGATGTTTCTTGGAGAATTGTTCCCATGGCGTTTGGTTATTAATATCTTTTGGAGTTCGACCAGTAGAGTTGTTTCCGAGGCAAAGACATTAATGACTTGGATCTATTCCTGGAGAATCGTTTCTAGGCGAAAATTTTTAAAGTCTGGTTGATTGATCTGTCAAGAAAGGGGAATTAATTTGTTGTTTCTAAGGGGAATTATTGATTCACGATAGGGGAATTGAGGTCGACCGCACAGGTGTTCCAAATTCCTGGACGTGTAAGCAAGCCCCCTGATTGGCTGAGAAAGGATATGTAACCATCCCTCTGATTGGCTGAGAAGGAAACACGTGATCTAACTGTTTCCTGGAAACTCATAACATTTGCCTCGAGCAACAACAACAACAACAACAAATGCTGTTTCCTATTTTTGGACACCATGACATACGCCTTGAGCATGTACATGTCCAAAACAACAACATTGAAACTCATAACATTCGCTGAGAGCGTACACTTACAACAACAACAACATTGACCTTGACATGCGCTGAGAGCGTGCACTTACAACAACAACAACATCAACACCCTTGGAAATTTAGGTCATTGACACACTTTGATTACGCAATCAATTTCTCAGAAATCCATTTCCCCTAGGGACTCTATGCCCAAATAAGGACCATAAACCACGTGGTTCTCGTGGGATCAATAGGGGCCATTCTACTCACAAACAACACTAATAATAATAAAAATATGCTTGCGTATTAGTCTTCTATTTGAGTGTTCGATCTATATGAAAGAGTGCGGCTTCCACCTTCCCCTAGATTATTGCCATACCTGGATTATTGCCTTACCGATGAAATTTCAGAATCTGAAATCCTAGTTCCTAAACTGTGATGTTTCGCTTAGGCTGACTCGTCTCCACTAATAACCCAGAATTGTTGAATTTCCTATGAAGGGAAGCTTCTATGCTTTCCCAGATGTAGAAATTCTACTATTTAAATTAAAAGAGTTTTCTAAGATACTTTCCACTTTAAGGACAGTCGGTTTGCAAACTTACCTATGCCTTACTTTGATCATTATATTATGTAAGGAATTTCATAAGCATTAATCCCAGTTTCTAAATTATGATATTTTCTTAGCTATACACTACTTTAAGGATGATCAGTTTTCAAACTCGCCTATGCCTTACCTGGGTAATTATCCTACCTATAAGACTTCAATAGTGAAAATTTTGCGAGACTGTAGCATTATCCGAGGTTATTTTCCACTTTAAGAACGAATTGATTGCAAACTTATTCATGATTTATCTGGATCATTGCTTTCCTTAAGAAATTTCTGAAGCTTAAATCACAGCTTTTAAATTTTAATTTCCTTAGAAATTCCTCACTTTTAGGATTATCAGTTTGCAAACTACCTAACCTGAACAATTACCTTACCTATCATATCCCATCGGTGAAAATTTTGTAAGATCGTCACATTTTCTTAAACTGTTTGCCACTTTAAGAACGTTGAGTTCACAAACCTATCCCTGCCTTACCCGGGTGGTTACCTTACCTATGAAGTTTCAGTAGTGGAAATCCTGGTTCTTAGAATTTTGAGAGTTTCCTTAGTTATTTGCCATTTTGAAGAAAATCAGTTTGCAAACTTCCGTATGCTTTACCTGGCTCAATGCCTTACCCAAGAGGTTTTTGAAGCGTAAATCTTGGTTCCTAAATTGTAACATTTCCTTGGCAATTCGCGACTTTAAGGATGATTAGGTTGAAAACTTCCCTATGCCTTGCCTTGACTAATGCCTTACCTATGGAATTTCATCAGCGAAATTCCTGTGAGATTGTAACGTTTTCCAAGGTTATTTGTGACCTTAAGAATGGTCAGTTTGCAAACCTACTCATGCCTTATCTGGATGGTTGCCTTACCTTATGGAATTTCTGTACTGGAAATCCTAGATCCTTATACACAAGATTTTCCTAAGCTATTTGCCACTTTGAGAATGATCAGTTTGCGAAGTAATCACAAATAAATCAAAGAAGATTCAAAGTATATGTTGAAGTGTCTTTCGTATCTTTTTTGATAGTTCACTTATTATTTCATAATTTCTGGGAAAGAAGGTAAATATTGAAATATTTGAATTGTTTACTTATAGGAGCACAGTCCAATCAATCATATTTCAAAATTTTTTGACGATATCAAAAATATAAATCAAACAGTTTGTGGTAAAGGTAAAGAACTTTAAGTAAGGAGCGGTTCATGCTAATAGTAACCTAAAAGCTAAAAAAGCAGCTTTGACAACAATGTATACATTAAAGAAATGGATTTATATGTTAATTCTAAATGTGTAAAGTTCATTGAATTTAATGTTACCTTCCAAAGCTATTCTCCCATGAGAATTTTCTTGATTTTCAATAAAGAAGGAAAACATCACCAAACGGGCAAGTAATTTCGATTAAAAAAAAAAAAAAAAATTAAATTTAGTGTATATCACAGAACAATCCTAAAGGGGTGTTAAACCCCTGTTGATAAAATTGCCAAAATATTATGTATTGTTTTCCCGAGAAAGAGATCACGGATGCACATATCTTTTTTTTTTTACTTCCCCAGGGGTAAATGTCATTTGCCCCCGTGTCATCGCGTCGAATCACTGTCCTAAGATTAAGATTATTCAAACAGAAATTAAAATTTTTAGCGTCCTTATTAACCAGCAAAAAACATTTGCCATAGCAAACGGGTGTTTTCTGGTATTTTGTTGCGCAAAGCGACAGTTCGGCCCAAAGAAAGCCAGATAGCTATCAAGAAAAATTATGAGATAGCTAGCTAATTGACTAAAATTATTGAAAAACTCTGTATCGAAATTTCCATTTTCGTTGACAGTACTGCCACACTGTGGTGCATTCTTTGTACAGCGGTGTATAAGCGTCAGCTGGTATAGACGAGGGTCGTAGATCTTTTCGCAATTGGGAGGGGGAGTGTGCCTGAAACCTCCGAAAGGGCCTTCCCCCAAAATGTTCTAACTCTCTGTTAGTCTAAAGATAAAATTTGAAAGAGTTTTGTGGGTTGCGGCGGGGGGAATTCATTTCTAATCTCCCTTCACTCCGGAAATATTTTTGGAATAAGCCTGTAATATGGTTGCTGCAGGGTGACAGCTCCCCTGTAATCCAGACACAATTATTTGTCTACCATAATAGATAAGAGCCATGCTCTTACCAGCACAAAATTTTGAGGGGTTGGCACATCATGAGTGCTGCCAGGTCACTTCCCAGGAAGAGGAAGGGTGTGCTACCAGTAGCTTTGTTTTTACCGACATTTAGATTTGAATTTTCCTATTTTCATCCATTTTTCACGTCTTTTCGGTTCCCAAGGTGGGGGGGGGATTTCCCACTGATCTCTTTTTGGCATTGATTGAGGTATCCCAACAAAAAAGATTTCTTTGAAGAACTTTTTGGCATTGATTGAGATATCCCAACAAAAAAGATTTCTTTGAAGAAATCACCTACAAAACTGTGGAAGTTAAGACCCAATAATTCATGTTTGATATTAGAACCCCCCTCCTAGCAAATACTTTAAAGTACAATTTTTATAATGTGATGATCGTCATCAAAGCAAGGTTACACGAATATGCGAATATTAAACTTGAATGTAGAAAAAGAACCGGGATTGACATAGGGAGTAGTAGCCACGCCCACATATGATGTATTCTGGGATCAAAGAGATTTAGTCTTTTTTAGTCTTTTTTTAGTCTTTTTTAGTCTGGATCATATAGATTTAATCTTAAAAACACTAAAAATACGTTTTTAAGCCAACATTTGAGCAACATTAGAAATGTTTTTGGCACAAAAATGCTCAGAAAAATTTGCTTCACAACATATCCAAAATCAGTCAACATCAGTCGTGCAAAAATACTCCTTTTTCAAGGAAAAGAGGAAATAAAGGAAGGATATAAAATTTAAAGTTTTGCAATATTTTTTAGACAGAAAGGTCGTTTCCTATTAAATCAAGTCCGGGGAGACCAAAAATGACATCAGATTTTGAAAATTCCATCGCTTGGTACCCAATTTTCACCTAAGCAAGGTCAGAGGGGGAAGGGGAATCAGAATCTTAATTTGTGCAGTATTTGGTGAATTGAAAGGTCGTTCCCATTCAAATCTGGGGAGACCAAAAATGATATCAGAATTGAAAAATTCCATCACTTAGTAACCTGTTTATACCCTAGGGGAGGTCAGAAGGGGTAAAAATACCATTTGTGGTATTATAATAATATAATACATAATTGAAAAAATGCGGAAATGTGGTGCTAAGTACTTGAAGTTCCCGATTCTGATGTTATTTTTCGTCTTCCCAGACTTGAATTAATAGGAAACTACCTTTCAATCAGAAAAATATTGCAAAAATTTAAATTCGAGGTTTGAAGTTTGACTTTTTGCCCTCAATTCCTTAAGAACAACTGCTCAAACACAAGGGCTATTGGAATGGGATAAAAAGTATATAAGAAAGTCCACACTTCTTTGCTGTCCCCTCCACCCCAACATCAATTATGTATCCGCCCCTGATCACAAAGTCTCTAAATTTTACCTTTTAATCCTAAAAATCCTTGGAAAAAGAGCACTTTAGCTGAAATGTTACTTTTTTGGCATAAAATTTAGGACTAGCCTCAATGCCAAGATTCTACAAAAAGTGCATATTTTTAAATTGCTAGAATAAAAGTGGTTAAGAAATAATTGCTTTTCATTATAATCCGAAACGATGACGCAAGCAGTAAACAATCGGTCAGTATGCAATTAGGTATTTTATTTTCTTTGTACCTTTTGTTTTCAATTTTTTTTTTTTATTCCCTGTCTGTCTTCGTTTCGGTGCATAAAAAAACGTCTAAAGTAAACCCATCAATGTCTAAAATATTTAGTAACATAATTGCCAAATATTTTATGTTTAGTAATTAATTTAATATTATAATATTAATTATTGTAATGAAATGCTTTGCTGCTTTTCCGTTAGTCCTTAGTTACAAATCAATAAAAAAAAAAAAAAGAGAGAGAAGCACGGTTTCGATTCCAGAAGGGTTCTTCTCGCACTTTTTTTTAAGTACGTAAAAATAGGACGTAAAAATAAAATTTTCCCTCTTTGATACCAGAAATGTTAGTCAGACTCCTCAGCCAATAACTGGCTATGGCCGTTCATGGCCATCTGTGGTTACCTTTTCAAGCTTACTCTTTAAGAACAACGACCCCTGGAAGATACTCTTCCCATTTCCAGTTAGTAGCTACCCCCCAACCCCCGCAACTATACCTTTTAGCGCTTTCTCAGTGCTCACATTCAACTACTTTTGGAAACCATTCTCTATCTGACTGTCCTATGGACTGGGACCCAGATGGAGTTGTTCATGTCCCCTCAAAACTTCATCTTGTACCTTTTTGCCCCAGTTGTTCCTAAGATGTTTAGTAATAATTGCCTCTGGACCCATCTTGTGGCTATTCATACCTGAAATCTGTGTTTTTCTAATATTTTTCTTAGGAGGCTGTCCGCTCCTAAACGCCTCCCTCTTTACGCTAATTTTTTTTATTGTTTTAAAAAATAGAGTTGTGAGAAAGACTCTGACTTTAGTGTAAAGAGCGAGGCGTTGAGGAGGGGACAGTCCCTTTCATCTACAGAACAATTTCTGTTCGTTTTAAGTTTTAATGTCGCTCCTTACTTTCAGTTAAAAAAAAAATTTTTTTTATTTAATGAACGGTAAGAAGCCGAATGAGTAATAAGCCCAGATGTCGAACAGCAGAAAAAACTTTTCTTGGAGAATATATTTTGTTTAAGAATTTTCTGAATACTGCTCTTTTTCCGGGTATGAAGTATCAGAATCTCCAAGAAGTTACAAAATACGATTTGGTAGGGGTGTAATTTACTATGGGGTTGGGGGAGGGGAGCTCCCCCAAACTCCAATTTACGGAAATCCTCGTAAATCCCTTTACGGAATAATTTCTGTTCGTTTTAAGTTTTAATGTCGCTCCTTACTTTCAGTTAAAAAAACTTGTTTTTCATTTAATTTTTTAAAGTTTTGAATTAGTGCAGGTTGTGATTTTGGATCCCCGTAAATGAATAATTAAAACCAAATTTGGATATTAATCTTACTTTTATTTTGTTAAATAGCTTTCTCGAAAGTTGTTTAATTTTATTTACGAACGTTTTTATTAGTAATAAATATACGTAACTTACGAATTAACTTACGTAACGAACTTCTATATTCATATATTTTTAACTAGTATGTTAGAGGGTTCGCCCCCTATTCAATACTTCACTCTTTACGCTTAAGTTCGAATTTTGTTCCAATTCTTTAAAAATGACCCCTAAATCACAAGGCTGTTAATTAGAATAAATAGCTCTTTTGAAAGTACTAAAAAATGTTTGGCTTAAAGGGCGAGGTATCGACTAGAGGGCAAACCCAATCATATACGTAATAATTTCTGTTCGTTTTAAGTTTTGATATTGCTCCTTACTTTCAGTTGAAAAACTTGTTGCTGTTTTTATTTAATTTCTGATCGCTTTTTAAAATAATGCTGGGAAATCCGGCGCCCCTTCATAGCAATGTCCCATCCCCGTGAAAACTTCCTCCATGGAAAGATTCTCCCACATAACCCCCGACCCCCCCCATTACCAGAAAAAATCCCCCTGAAAAGGTCTGTATGCTTCCTAATAACTAATACTATGTGTAAACATTTGGTAAAGTTCATAACTTTCAGCCCTCCCCTTGGGGACTTTGGGGGATTAAGTCATCCTAAAAGACATAGTTATTATATTTTCGACCATGCTTAACAAAATGGTTATCTAAAAATCGGGTGACTTTGGGAAAAAATTAGCGTAGGAGGGGGGCTAGTTGCCCTCCATTTTTTTGGGTGCTAAAACTTTTAATTTCCGTTCAAATAAGCCCTCCCACAAATTCTAGGACCACTGGGTCGATGGAATCACCCCTGGGAAAAAAAAAACAAATAAACACGCATTCATGATCTTTCTTCTGGCAAAAAAAATACAAAATTCCACATTTTTGAAGATAGGAGCTTGAAACCCCTACATTAAGGTTCTCTGATACGCTGAATCTGATGGTATGACTCTTATTAAGTTTCTATAATTTTTAAGGGGTGTTTGCCCCTTTTTCAAAAATCAGGCAATTTTTCTCAGGCGCATAACTTTTGATGGGTGGGACTAAACTTGATGAAACTTATATATTTAAAATCAGCATAAGAATCTGATTCTTATGATGTATCTATTGTATCAAACTTCCGTTTTTTAGAGTTTTGGTTACTATTGAGCCGGGTCGCTCCTTACTTACAGTTCGTTACCACGAACTGTTTGATTTGAGAGCTTTACTCTTGTTTGTTTTTGAGTACAGGTGCCAATTCATAAAAATATAAGGGGAGTGTGAAGAATTTGAAAAATAAAGATGTAAAAAAGTTATTTTTAAAATCTAGGTGAGGGTGTAATAGATCTAGGGGGCAGTTACCACTCCTAATTAGCAACCCCGTTTTCTTAGGCCCATCTTTTTTGGTTGACTTTATCTATTTCAAAATTCTTCTTTCTGCACTGGGGACAAAGACTAGATGTCTCATCCGAAATTTTTCCACTTTTCTTCTTTTTTTCACTGGTCACGTATTGTTTCTCCTCGTCCTATTTTTTAATACGTAGACTATTATAAAATAATAATTATTATAATAAGTAAGTTCTAATTATTATAATAAGTAATCAAATATAAGCAAGTTTGTATTTGTCACTCTTGCCATCTGAATGCTAAGGTTGAGGCAGCAGTTATCCACCTGCTTCACAGTCTAAGATTGGTTTGTGGCATCGTTAGGTTGTGCCATAGCTTATAGCATCACAAAGAAAACTCATAGCCTACATAGCCTACATAGCCTACAAGTTTTGATTTTGCTGCCCCAAAATCAAAACTTGAAGGCTAAAAAATTAAAAAGTATAAAATTTTTAACCATTAATAATGCAATAGAAATCTTTAAACCTCTTGTAAATAATAAATAAAAAAAAGATTTTTTAACTGAAAGTAAGGAACGACGTTAAAACTTAAAACGAACATAAATTATTCCGTATATGAAAGGGGCTGTCCCCTCCTTAACGCCTCGCTCTTTACGCTAAAGTTTTTTATTGTTGAAAAAAAATGGAGTTGTGAGAAAGTCAGACTTTAGCGTAAAGAGCGAGGCGTTGAGGATTGGACAGCCCCTTTCATATACGGAATAATTTCTGTTCGTTTTAAGTTTTAACGTCGTTCTTTACTTTCAGTTAAAAAACTTGTTTTTTTTTATTTAACTTTTGAACGTTTTTGAATTAATGCAGGTTTTGATTGTGGCTCACCATACATGAATAATTAAAACAAAATTTGCATATTAATGTTACTTTTATTTGGTTGAATGGCTTTCTCAAAAGTTGTTTAATTTTATTTATGAACGTTTTTATTAGTAATAAATATACGTAACTTACGAATTAACTTACGTAACGAACTTCTATATTCATATATTTTTAATACGTATATTAGGGGGTTCACCCACTAGTCCATATCTTGCTTTTTAAGCTAAAGTTCGAATTTTGTTCCAATTCCATAAAAATAACCCCTTAATCACAAAGGCCGTTAATTAGAATAAATAGCTCTTACGAAAGTACTAGAAAATCTTTGGCTTAAAGAGCGAGGTATTGACTAGGGGTGAACCCAATCATGTACGTAATATTTTCTGTTCGTTTTAAGTTTTGATGTTGCTCCTTACTTCATTAGAATTTTTTTTTTTATTTAATTTCTGATCTTTTTTTAAATAATGCTGGGAAATCTGGCGTCCCCTTCATAGTAATGTCCCTTCCCTCATGAAAACTTTCTTCATGAGAAAATCCTCCCCCATAGCCCCCGACCCCCCCCCCCCACACTACCAGAAAATGTTCCCCCTGAAGACGTCTGTATACTTCCCAACAACCAATACTATATGTGAACATTGGGTAAAGTTCATAATTTTCAGCCCTCCCCCTGGGGTCTTGGGGCGATTAAGTCATCCTAAAATACTTACTTATCATATTTTCGAACATGCTGAACAAAATGGCTATCTCAAAATTTTGATCGGGTGACTTTGGTAAAATAATTAGCGTGGGAGGGGGCCTAGTTGCCCTCCATTTTTTTGTGCACTCAAAAAGGGCACTAGAACTTTTAATTTACGTTCCAATGAGCTCTCCCACGATATTCTAGGACCACTAGGTCGATACGATCAAACCCCTGAAAAAAAAAAACAACAAATAAACACGCATCCGTGATCTTTCTTCTAGCCAAAAATACAAAATTTCACATATTTGTAGATAGGAGCTTGAAACCTCTGCGGTAGGGTTCTCTGATACGCTGAATATGATGGTGTGATTTTCATTAAGGTTCTGTAACTTTTAGTGGGTCTTTCCCTCTTTTTTTTTTTAGAAAATCAGCCAAATTTTCTCAGGCGCGTAACTTTTAATGGGTAGGACTAAATCTGATGAAACTTATTTATTTGAAATCAGGATTAAAATCTGATTCTTTTGATTTATCTATTGATATGAAAATCTCGTTTTCTAGAGTTTCGGTTACCATTGAGCCGGGTCGCTCCTTACTTACACTTCGTTACCATGAACTGTTTGAAAACCATGTTGAAAGAGGCGAGGAAAACTTTGACTTTTTGGTCCTTTGAATATTGTCCTTTTAAAACTTTGAATATTGATTTGTAAAGTAATTCTTTTTACATACAAATATTTTCCAAAATACTTGGAATTTAACAAAAGAAAAAATGACTTCCTACTTACGTTTACGGATGTAGACAACGATTCGCGTACCGCACGTACCAATCTCCTGATTCTCTACCTTCAGCAAGGAGTGTTAAACGTGGTTGGGGGAAAATCATCAGACGCTTCCGATGTTTTTGTCCCAGATTTCTCCAGGCTATCATTTGGGGTTGGGTCAACTCTGTCTGATTTTCAAACTTGAACCTCTGACCCCGTTCCAAATAAAAACAAATCAGCGAGACCAGGACTCGAACTCCCGCCCTTACGGACACGGGATCGCACGTCCAACTTGTCAACCACAGGGATCAGCTAGCCACTGGGCTGGTCAGAAAATTGAAATTAAAACTGAAACAACACAGTGAGAATTAATTATAAATGATAGTGGGGCTGAGTTGAAAGAGAAGGTTACTATTTATGAACATTTTTGCGACTATTTTTCTAATACTAGTTAATATATTACACTTAGATTTGCTAGAATATCCATCTCACTTATATAAAAAATATTTTTCATCTCCTGAAAGTTATAGAATCTCCTAATGAATTTTATAGTGTAATAATGAAGTTAAAAAGTAAAATTCCTTAGGTCTAGGCGAGATAGCTAGGAGTGTTTTATATAATCTTGCTTGTGTTATTTCTGTTTGTTGCTTCATGTTTCTAATACATGCAGAACAGTTTGAATCTTTATAGAAATTTAGAAAGTCAAAAGTCAAAAATGAGCCCGAGTCAAAAATGATTGAAAACTTGGTAAAAATAGAGAATTTTAAAAACTGAGACAGATCCAAATGATTACCCGCCTATTCTTTTTCTTTTGTTTAAGTCATTAGAAAAATTAGGTAAAAAAAAGGGTAAATTTTCGGCAGTTCATATTATTGACTTACGAATAAAATGAACATACCACTCGATGCCTTTTTTATGCTTATTACGAATATATTTTTAGAATATATTGCTTATTACGAATATATTTTACGAATATATTACGAATATATTAAAAAATCATTTTTTTTAGGAAATGAATTTTACCCCCGCCCCTACATGTATCAATTCAGGGTATATATTTCCACATTAGGGGGGTGGGGGTAAATTTTATATCTGATGCAAATGAAAGGTAAGTTTAAACTTTACCTCCACCCCCCTAATGTGCAAATATAAAACCTGAATTGGTGTATATAGGGGTGGGGGTAAAATTCATTTCGAACAAAAATGATCATTATATTCGTAATGAGTAAACAAAGAATTGTTTATATAATTTACAAAAATAATTTTTTTTTCTAAGAGTAAATTTGGATTTGAGTCTGGTCAGTCACCTAAACTGTTTTTTACAGCACTTATTACAGCACTTTTACTAAGCATTAATGATTCCATAAATGACTAAAATCAGGTATCTGTTCGTTCCTATGACATACAAAATGTCTATGACAATATAAATCAAAAAATTGTAAAAACAAATTAATTATGCAGGAGTTAGAGGTAAGGGGTTAGAATTATTGAAATCTTAATGACATGGCCGAGACATTCCTGTGGCTGCAATTGATGACGTATCAAGCCCAAGTTCTTTGGATGATATTATTGCTCCATGAGGGTCATTACTAGCGCCCCTATTATTCCTAATTTATATTAACGACTTACAATAACGCTTACTTCCTAATGACCCTTAGCAGATGAAATTTAAATGATGAAATGAGCCTTATATGAAGCTAGATTGACTTTTTATGTAAAAGATGGAATGATATTTCAACAAAAGACGTGAATTGATGCTGTGAATGTGACAGAAAGAATCAATTCTAGAGTCGTTTCAATTAGCAGAAACCTTCTATTAGTTTGTCATCCAATTCCAATTCATCTGTTCTACCAGAAAAATTTTTAGCTCTTGTCTCCCTCTGCCTCCGCCCAAAAAAAATGTATATTTTTTTTTGGCAGGATCAGATCGGAGTACTCTTCTAACCAGTTAACGCTCGGGCATACGAGAAACACAGATATGCAAATCTATTCATTGTTTTGATATTGAAGAAGTGCCAGTTTTTCTTACGACAGTTTTTTTCTACGAATTTCTGCCAATGGTTAGTGATGACATGCTGCATCTTCCTATTGTGTCACGTGAAACGCAACAATCAGAGAACTGAACTCATCTCCTGTGTAGCCCGTCGGCCTATAGATCGGACTTGCACATATTTAGTACCTGAGAAAGTCCTTTTTTAAAGGCTTATGTCAACTGACTTAGGCTAAACAGGTCTATCGCACTAGTTTACGTTAATCCTGCAAGAATATGATTGGTAGTTTATTTTTAGCTGATCAACCAAAGATCAACCTGACCAACCAGAGAGGGTGTTCTTATTATTCTTAGCAGATGAAATTCAAATGATCAAACTAGATTGATTGTTTATGTAAAAGATGAAATAACATTCGAAAAAAGATGTGAATTGATGTTATGGCTGTAACAAAAAAAAGCAATTCCTTTGTATTGACACAAAACTTCCTGTTAGTTTGACATCTAATTCTTGGCTCTTGTCAAACTCAAAACGAGCAGAAACTATGAGGACGGTTTTAGGCGTTTACCCCCCCCCCCCGGCGATTACCCCCTAGAAAATATCCCCCCAAAAATACCCCCCCCCCCAGAAAATACCCCCCCCCCCGTGGAAAATAAGGCTTTCCAAATTTGAGAATTTGATTTGAGTTTAATTTTTTAATTTCCGTAAGGGGAAGGAATTCTGGTACTTGTGTATTATGCGCCACTCACTCAAGTCTCCGCTGTGTAAACTTCGAGAACATACCGGTTTTTTCGTTAGTTTCTTCGTTACTTTAGAAAGAAATTTTGGCTATAGATTTGCACTTTAGGAGGGGGGGGGGTTAAAGTATTGCGGATCTGCATGTAAAATGTGTTTGGTACAATTATTCTGCATATTAGATAGAAAGATAAATAAGTGTATTTTAAAGCCAAATATACGGCCATGAACACAGTAAAGTAACACAAACTTTGATCAGCGATCATCATAAAACGCTACATTAACCTAATAATAGTACTTAAAACTTGGAAAAACAGTCATTGAAAAAAAAACACTTAACACTTGGAAAAAACACTTAAATGATTTTTTTTTTATAGTAAACACAATTTCCAGATACCACGCTATTCTTCTGTAATTTTTTAGTGGCTATATGCCTAGAAAGAATTGTTTTCTGACTTCAAACTGTCCAAATAATTTACCTCCCGGTAAATATCCCCCGGTAACCCCTCCCCCGCGGGTTTTATTTTTTAATTTCCTTAGGGGGAAGGAATTTTGATACTTGTGTATTATGCGCCACTCACTCAAGTTTCTGATGTCTAAAATTAGAGAACACAACGGTTTTTTCGGTAGTTTACTCGTTACTTTAGAAATAAATTTGGGCTATAGATTTGCACATTAGGGGGGGGGGGTATAGTATTGCGGATCTGCATGCAAAATGTGTTTGG
Organism: Artemia sp. Qi Xiang Cuo; assembly: GCF_049724085.1. Classification (NCBI taxonomy): domain Eukaryota; kingdom Metazoa; phylum Arthropoda; class Branchiopoda; order Anostraca; family Artemiidae; genus Artemia; species Artemia sp. Qi Xiang Cuo. The sequence continues at coordinate 6,076,928 of NC_142810.1, forward strand.
TAAAATTATTCTGCATATTAGATAGTTAGATAAATGAGTGTGTTTTAAAGCCAAATATACGGCCATGAACACAGTAAAATAACATAAATGAAAGGCACAAATAACATAAACTTTAATGAGTGATCATCATAAAACACTTAAATGAAACATTACACTTACCTAATTATGTTAACTAATATCTGTAAAAACGGTTACTGAAAAACAAAACACTTAACACTTGGAAAAAACACTTAAATGAAACATTACATTTACTTTATACTGGGATTTTTTTTTCTTTTTTAATTAACAAAATTTCCAGATACCTTGCTATTTTTCTGTAATTTTTTAGTGGCCATATGCAAATTGTTTTCTGTTTTCAATTGGCAAATTGTTTTCTGACTTCAAACTGTCCAAATGCATTACCCCCGGTAAATACCCCCTGTGTAAATACCTCCCCCCCTCCCGTGGAAAACAAGGCTTTCCAAATTTGAGATTTTTATTTGAGTTTTATTTTTTTAATTTCTGTACGGAGAAGTTTTGGTACTTCCGTATTATGGGCAACTCAATCAAGTTTACGCTGTGTAAGACTCGAGAATAAAGCCGGTTTCTTGTTTTTTTTTTTTTTTCAGCTTAGCGTGAGATAAGACAAAGACAAGTGACAGAATATATGGGAAATATGTAATTTGGGCTATATATTTGCACATAAGGGGGGGGGGTAAAGAATTTGGATTGATTAGAGTCAGAAAACAATTCTTTCTGGGTGTATGACAGCTGAAAAAATTACAGAAGAATATCGAGGTATCTGTAAATTTTATTAAATAAAAAAAAAAAAAAAAAAAAAAAAAAAAACTGTATAAATTAAATGTAATTTTTCATTTAAGCGCTTTTTCCAAGTGTTGAATGTTTTTTCTTTTCAAGACCGTTATTCCAAGTATTAACTACTATTACTAGATTAATGTAGTTTTTCATTTAAGTGTTTTATGGCGATCGCTGATCAAAGCTTATGTTATTTGTGCCTTTCATTTATGCTATTTGCTGTGTTCATGGCCGTATATTTGGCTTTAAAATACACTTATCTATCTATCAATCTAATAGTCAGAATAATTGTACCAAACATATTTTGCATGTAGACCCGCTATACTTCCCCCCCCCTCCTCTAATGTGCAAATCTATAGCCCAAATTTATTTCTAAGTAACGAAGAAACTAACGAAAAAACCGGTGTTCCCTCGAATTTTACACAGCGTAAACTTGAGTGAGTGGCGCATAATACACAGGTATCAAAATTCCTTCCCAAAAGTGGAATAGGGCTAATTCTCCCCATACCTACTTAAGACCGGAGCATATTTGGTACTTTACTGAAAATAATCCTTAGTTCGAGCTGTGTGTTTTTGTTTCTCATAATATCAAGAAAAGAAAAAACACATTTTATAACTAAGATCAATGATGAACTTGGATTGACAGTTTAATATGTATGTTCATTCCTGAAAATCTAAATAATTTTGGATTTATTGAATTTAAAAAAGATAAAACAATAAAAAGTATTTTGTTTTCAGCAAAGTGCAAATTATGTTCTGTTCTTTAGAAGGAATGGAGGGTGGCCCTCCATTCCTTATTCTGCTTAGTTTATACTCGTTTTGTGTTGGACTCGATTATTCATTATAATTTCTGTTTGTTTTGGTCTCATTTGTTTATAGATGGTGATTTATGGTAGTTTTACGCGTGAACAATTATTAGACTGTATTTCTGCTCCTCTTTGATTTAATGTAGCTCTTTACTTTTCTTTGAGAATTTTTTTTTGTGAAAAAAGCTTTAAAGTTAATTTAATGTTTGTTTTTATTGACGTAGTCTTTTTTATTGGTTAAGATTTCTTTTTTTTGATCTTTTTGGTTTTTTGCTATTTGACATCAAATTTTGGAATATTATTCATATACTGGACAAAACCTTTCCACAATATTTAATGATATACGCCATTTTGATAATTTGGATATATATAGTATATTTTGTTTCAGCTGTACACCTTCTCAGCTTTGCCTGAAAAATAAACTTAATAGCCTTAACATTTTGTTTCTAAGATATTGTAGCTATACTACAAAGTAAGAGCAATGGCAAGAGCAAAAATAATAATAGCAGTAGACCTATAAGGTTCAAGTTAAAACCCCCAGTCGCTCTTGAGATATTACTGAGACGTTTTATTGACATCCAGAATGCACGTAGTGTCTTGGGATTTAGTTAAAAAATAACTTTTTAAAAAATTGTAAACTTTTCTTAAAAGTTTCTACTTTATGCTCTATTTCACTCCTAAGATATCACGCCCGGATATATTGACAACTGGCCTATTTTGAACCTGGATGGTTTTAAAATTTTTGGTTCTACTTCAATAGTAGCACCAATACACCTTTTTGATAACCCACATGCACATAGTGTGTTTTGATTCAGTTCAAATCCATTCTCACCATTTCCTGGTTAAACATACCTTGGCTAAACATACCCCTCAACATGCACTGAAAGTTTCAATTTAATACTCTAAACTGTTCCTGGAATATAGCTATTTCGCCCTTTTAAAAACCTGGTTCGACATAGTGTGTTTCAATATTCTACAACGTTTTCCTCAATATTCCCCCAAAGTTTCACTGTGATATCATTAGCTTCAGTAGTATTAGTAGTAGTAGTCGTAGAAATAGTAGTAGTAGTAGTAGTAGTAGTAGTGGTAGTAGTATAGTAGTCATCATAGCAGTAGTAGCAGTTGTAGCAGCAGCAGTTGTAGCAGTAGTGGCAGCAGGAGTAGTAGTGCTAGTTGTAGTAGTAGTAGTAGTATTCACAGAGTGCCGTTTGATTGGTTCAACATCCACTTAACATGCTCTGAAAGTTTCAACTTAATACCCTATATTATTTCCGGGATATTGCTGATACGTCCTTTTGACAACCTGCACCCACAGAGTGTTTTGATTTAGTTCAACTCCCCCTAAACATTCCCTAAACGTTTCATCTTGATACTTTTAGCCTCGGTATTAGTAGTAGTCGTAGCAGTAGTAGTGGTAGTAGAAGCAGAAATAGCAGCAATAGGAGTAGTAGCAGTATGCAAAGAGTGTCTTTCGGTTAGTTCAACCTACCTTTCGACGTGTTCTAAAAGTTTCAACTTGATACTCTAATCTGTTCCTGATAAATTGCTCCTTCATCCTTTTGGTTACCTGAATGAACACATCATATGATGATTTAGTTAAGCATATCCCTAAATATTCCCTGAAAGTTTCATCATAATTTCCTTAGCCTTAGTAAAATACTCTTAGCCGGTCCTAAGGTATTGCTTATATGCCCTTTTGACCTGCATTAATATATTTTCTTTTGATTTAGTAGCATTCCATACAGAGTTATAACTGTGTTTACTGATAAAATCAGCATCAGTATCAGTATTTTATTATTTTATCTGAGACAACAAACACAACCTTTTTTCAAACAGTTCGTGGTAACGAACTAAGGCGCGACCCGACTCAATAGAAACCGGAACTCTAAAAAATTTTGATACCAATAGATACATTAAAAGAATTGGATTTTTATGCTTTTTTAAATATATAAGTTTCATCAAGTTTAAAGTTACCCATTTAAATTTACGAACCTAAGAAAATTTGCCTTATTTTCGAAAAAAGGGGGAAAAAACCCTAAAAGAAATATAATCTTAATAAAATTCACACCATTAGATTCAACGTATCAGAGAACCCTACTTTAGAGAATTGAAGCTCCTATCTGCAAAAATATGGAATTTTGTATTTTTACCCGAAGAAAGATCACGGGTGCGTATTTATTTGTCTTAAAACCCCACACTCCCGGGGGGAGGGCTGCAAGTTATGAACATATAGGCTAGTATTGGCTATTGGAAGCATACAGACGTTTTCAGGGAGATTTTTCCTGGTGGGTGAGGGGTAGGGGGAGGGATTCACGTTGGAGGATTTTGCATGGAGGAATGCTTCATGGGTGAAGGGAATTTTCCATGAAGGGGGCGCCGGATTTCCCAGCCTTGAACCAAGATTAACGGGCAGAAAATGGGCAGAAATTAAATAAAAACTAGTTTTTTCAACTGAAAGTAAGGAGCAACACAAAAATTTAAAACGAACAGAAATTAATGCGTATATGAGGGGGCTCGTCAATGCCTCGCTCTTTAGGCTAAAGTTTTTTAGTACTTTCATAAGACACATTTATTCTAATCAAACGGCCTTTGTGATTCAGGGGTCATTCTTAAACAGATGGAACAAAATTCGAACTTTGGCGTAAAGAGTGAGGTAATGACGAGGGGACGAACCACCTCATATACATAATAATAATATAATAATATATTTATTATTGCAAAGATTTTTTACAAAATTGACAGGTATTGACGAGGGGAGTATTGACGAGAGGGCGAACCCCCTCAAATACGTAATGATAACAAAAAACAAGTATTTGTGGAGATGAGAATGAAAATTCCAGTATAGTTTGAGAATTTTATAGAAGAATTTTATTTCAAATGAGATGGCGAATATTCGTATTCGTATACGAGAAATTAAGTTTAAATAAAAAAAAAAAAGATATTATGCGTCTTAAGTATTATACGTCTTAAATATATTACGAATTAAGTTTAAATATTTTCGTTCAATAGTTTGTTAACGTCGAATAAAAAAAAAACAGTTTTTTCAACTGAAAGTAAGGAGCAACATTAAAACTTAAAACAAACTCAAAACTATTACGTATATGAAGGGGTTGCGCCCTTCTTAGTACCTCGCTCTTTACGCTAAAGTTTGACTTTTGTTCCGATTATTTAAAAATGACTCCTGATACACAAGGACCGTTTAAGTAGAATTATAAGCTTTCTACAAATTCAAAAAAAAAACGCTTTAGCGTAAAGAGCGAGGTACTTAGAAGGGGACAACCCCGTCATATACGGAATAATTTCTGTTCGTTTTAATGTTGCTCCTTACTTTCAGTTGTAAAAACTTGTTTTTATTTTATTTGTATATACAAATAAGCTTGACCTCAATTTATTTAATCAAACAAAGAGGTACAACAACATGTAACATAAAAATGTTACTGGTAATTTTGGGGAGGGGTTGGTAATTATAGGGTATTTCTGGGAAGGGAGATAATGTGAGAAAATTTGAATCTCCTTTTCACGGGGCTACACCAAACTTGTAAAATTCATATCTCAAAAGCATTTTCAGACTTCGATAACCCTCGATTTCCTGTTCCTTGGGAGGGGGGCTCTCTTAAAAAAATTTATCCGCAGTTTTATAATATCTAAGCTACTGAATTTACTTTTGTTTCCTTGCGTACTGACTTTAACAAGCAAAAATCCCACCAGTATCATAGATACATGAAAGTACTTTGATGGCATCTACATTATTTGATCCTAGGGTAACGTGGGGGTAAAATAAAAGTTTACATTTTGTTTGCTACTGAATTCATCTCTTTTAAAGGGAAAGGGTTCTTTCAGACCCATTCCAGTCTGTATACTCAGTTCTTAAGGGCACTTTCCCAGGAGTCAATATTGAACAAAGTGCAGTTTTAGACTGTTGTTACTTCCGGGAGAAAAGGAACCCCTTGGACCCACCAAGGGAAAAGTCTTATGCACCTATCCTGCCTTCTCAAGAAGAGACATAAATCTAGAACTATTTCCCAAAAAGACGTAAGCTGTTTCAGAGACTCTTATGACACATGACGGAGTCTTTGATGTCGTCCCATTCTGTTTGCATCTGTTACACTACATTCATGATCAATCAATTATTCTTAATATGTCATAACAACTAAGTCGTTTTATTATCTGGGCTGACCTGACAGTCAGGTTCTATTAGTTATTTTAGTTTTATAGCCTAATAATCGTTGAGCTTAATCATTCTGCATTAACATTATTTCTCAGGACTATTTTAATGGCTATCCTCCAAGGTCGTACCCAGGGGGGAGTAGAGGTTTGACCCCCCCTCCCACCAAACAAAGTTTGTCTGACTCGTATAAACGTAACAAAAATTGATATAAACAAAAAAAGCGTTTTTTTAGTCTTTTTGTGTTCGCGTTCCAAAATCATGAAACTCGTTTTGCTGGGAATCTTGTTGTCCTGCTTAGGAGCGCAACCCTAACTGGTTTCTCCCGTTCCCCTACCATGTTTTCGTGGCCTTGTGTATGCAACCTTATTTCAGAAAGCAGGCTGATCACCAAGGGTTTTTTAGAAGGAAATTAAAGATGCGCTTGTTTGATTGGGGCTCATTTTTTTTTTTATTATTATTATTATAGATTGACGGAAGGAGAAATTAGTTATATTCTTAGTGTTTTTTTTTCTTTATCTTTGTTTTGTTTATGGTTATTCATTTGTTTAATAACTAGGTGTGTGTGCCCCCCCCCTAAAAGTGTTTTGCAGAGTTTTCTTGAAGGGGGGGGGGCTATTTGTTATTTAGTTTTTTTTTCGTTTTTAATAATTAAGATTACACTATAAAATAGATTCTGAAAAATTGTCAGTACTTGTAGGACTAAATGTAGTAGGTCAAACCACTTCCAGCGTGCAGTCGTAGACTTATCAGAACGAGCAGAGAGCTCAAATTTGTACCTGCACTTCAGCTGGTAAAGTAGCTAGTAGAAGTATATTGGTACTTCCATAAACCCCAAGGAATTAGAGTCTCAATGGGTCCTTGGACTGTATGATCATGGTAATCGTCTATCTAGGTGGTTCACATCAAATAAATACCTTTGATGACGAAGTTAACAAACGGATATTTGCGTGAGTGGTGGGTAAACAATGGTATTTTGCCTTCGCTTCCTTTCAATACTATTGACTTTTTAGCATGCAAGGACAGATATTAAGAACAAACCCTATAAAAACCAAATGTAGTATCTAATTTGTATTTGCAGTTCTTAAAGTCTCTGTGGGATAATGATCACCATCGCGTAAGTAAAATTATTTGTCTAAATCCTAGCTCTCATTCAGTAAATTTAGCGTTAAAACTGTTATTGGGGCAGGGCAAGGGGAACAGCTGATCCCAGTGGTGTCAATTCACGAAAATACAGAGGGAGACGGAATGTATGTTCAAAATCAAGGACTGAGGCACTTTTTTTTTAATTCTATCAATATAAATGCCAAAAAAGGCAGTTTCTATAATAATTCCCAAATATGGAAATTTTCAAAATCTAAGGGGAGAGATGCCGTCCCTCCAAATGACACTCCAGGCTGATCTACCTAGAATATCAAAAGTTGATTGGAAGTTCGAAATTTTCAATGTTTGAAAAAAGTACATTTTAGAGAAAAAATATAGGCCTAGCTTTTTTTCTCCCCTCAGCTGCAGTAATTCAAGGCGCGTTATGTGACTTGTTTGAATATTTAGCAGCATATGTCATCCGCTCAATTAAAGCTGCTGACATCAAAATTGTTTCGTTGCTTCTTTGAGATAAATTAAATAAAAAAAAACAAGTTTTATTAACTGAAAGTAAGGAACGACGTTAAAACTTAAAACGAACAGAAATTATTCCGTATATGAACGGGGCTATCTCCTCCTCATCGCCTCGCTCTTTACGCTAAAGTTTTTTTATTGTTTAAAAAAGTAGAGTTGTGAAAAGAGTCAAACTTTAGCGTAAAGAGCAAGACGTTGAGTAGGGGACAGTCCCTTTCATATACGGAATACTTTCTATTTGTTTTAAGTTTTAACGTCGTTCCTTACTTTCAGTTAAAAAAACTTCTTTTTTTTATTTAATTTTTTAAAGTTTTTGAATTAATGAAGGTTTTGATTTTGGCTCACCGTACATGAATAATTAAAACAAAATTTGCATATTATATTTGGTTAAATGGCTTTCTCGAAACTTGTTTAATTTTATTTACGAACGTTTTTATTAGTAATAAATATACGTAACTTAGAATTAACTTACGTAACGAACTTCTATATTCATAAATTTTTAACACGTATATTAGGGGGTTCGCCCCCTAGTCAATACCCTGCTCTTTAAACTATAGTTCGAATTTTTTTTCCAGTTCTTTAAAAATTACCTATTAATCACAATCAGTTGATCAGTTGAAAAACTTGTTTTTTTTTTATTTAATTCCTTATATTTTTGTTTAATAATGATGGGAAATCCGGCGCGCCCTGCAGTGCAATGTCCCTTCCCCCATGAAAACTTCCTTCATGGAAAGATCCTTCCATATAGCCCCCGACCCTCTCCTTCCCCCACCTACCAGAAAAAATCTCCTCTGAAAAAGTCTGTATACTTCCCAAAAACCAATACTATATGTTAACATTGAGTAAAGTTCATAACTTTCAGCCCTCCCCCTGGGGACTTTGGGGAATCAAGTCATCCTAAAAGACATTTTTATCATATTTTCGACCATGCTGAACAAAATGGCTGTCTCAAAATTTTGATCAGGTGACTTTGGGAAAAAAATGAGCGTGGGAGGGGGCATAGTTGCCCTCCATTTTTTTGGTCACTTAAAAAGGGCACTAGAACTTTTAATTTCCGTTAGAATGAGTCCTCCCACGATATTCTAGGACCACTGGGTCGATACGATCACCCCTGGGGAAAAAAAAACAAAACAAACAAACAAATAAACACACAAACAAATAAACACGCATCCGTGATCTTTCTTCTGGCAAAAAATGGAAAAATCCACATTTTTGTAGATAGGAGCTTGAAACCTCTACAGTAGGGTTCTCTGATACGCTGAATATGATGGTGTGATTTTCATTAAGGTTCTATAACTTTTAGGGGGTCTTTCCTCCTTTTTTTGAAAATCAGCCAAATTTTCTCAGGCGCGTAACTTTTGATGGGTAGCTCTAAACTTGATGAAAGTTATATATTTGAAATCAGCATTGAAATCTGATTCTTTTGATATATCTATGGTTTTCTAGAGTTTCGGTTACCATTGAGCCGGGTCGCTCCTTACTTACAGTTCGTTACCACGAACTGTTTGAAAAAAAAAAAAATTGCCTCTTACAAACCACCTTGGGCACCAATTGGAGGTGGGGATGGCTGCCTGTTAAATAATTTGGTGCCTCCTTAGCTTCGGATAAACATCCTTTTGGCGATTGCATTGAAAAAATAGAGAAAAAAATACTCTCTCCCGTGGACCATAACAAATACTTCTTTTGAACCTTCATAAAAAATAAATTGAAAATGTATATGCCACCCATGAATAGGTTTTATGAATCTTTATGAATTTTATGGTTTTATGAATTTTAATTTATAATTTTATGGTTTTATGAATTTTATAAAATTTCCTTAGAATTACAGATCCTTAAAAACAATAAAAATAGCCTGAAATAGATTGTTTAGTTTTACGCTCACATACAATATTTATATTTTGCAATACACGAACCTTTGCATTACCACGCCTAGGGTCTGCTGTCTCCTTGTAAATTTCATGTGTATGCCCACTTTAAATATGTACCAATTAAATACTAAAACTAATTAAAGGCGTCAAACAGATTGTGGTAACGAACTGTAAGCAAGGAGCGACACGGCTCAATAGTAACCGAAACTATAAAAAGACGAAATTTTGATATCAATGAATATATGAAAAGAATTCACTTTTTATGCTGATTCTAAATATATGAGATTTACCCATAAGTTACCCATAAAAGGCAACGAGCCTGAGAAAATTTGCCTGATTTTCGAAAAAGGGTGAAACACCCCCTAAAACTCCAAGAATCTTAATGAAAATCACATTGTCAGATTCAGCGTATCAGAGAACCCTATTTTATAGGTTTCAAGCTCCTATCGGCAAAAAAGTGGAATTTTGTATTTTTTTTTTTTTTTTGTCAGAAGGAAGATCACGGGTGCGTATTTATTTTCATTTTTTTCCCAAGGGTGATCGTATCGAACCAATTGGGAGATCGGGACCTAGAGCATCGGGAGAGGGTTCATTCGAAAAGAAATTTCTAGTGCCCTCTTCAAATGACCAAATAGATTGAAGGGCAACTAGTCCCCTTCCCACGTCACTTCCCCCTCCCCCCAAATCGTCCGATTAAAATTTGGAGACATAAATTTTGTTCAGAATAGCTTAAAAGCCCCAAAACTATGCCTTTGGATATAACAAGACTCCCAGCCTCTGGAGATAGGTCTTTAATTTGTAAAATTGGCCCATTGTTTACTTATACTGTTTGTTATTGGGAAGTTTACAGACAATCTTAGAGGGTGGTTTTGTGCTTGAGGTGGGTTTTCATGAGGATAATATTTGCTTAGAGGAAATTTTCCAGGGGTGAACTTTCCAGGGGAAATTTTACGCTTGGGGGATTTGAAAGAATTCCTATACGAAGTTATTTTTATTTGTCTTACTATCTCTTTGCCAAATCAATTTTGCATATTCCGGGATAATTATCCGGTGGAAATTTTTAGCGTGTTTGGATTTCCAGGAAACAATTTCCATGGAAGGGGTTATTTCCGGAGTGATCGGAAAAACAATTAGAACTGAACGTCTTTTTCAAATGAAAGTATGCTAAGGAGAAGTTTTCAGGCAGAATCTTCTTTAAGAAATTTTAGGGAGGGGGGTCAGCGTGGAGAAAATTTTCTTAAATGAATTTTACTGGGGGAGGTATATATTACATGTGAGTGACTTTCCACGGAGGAGCTTCCCGTATGGGGAGGGAGTTTTTCATGGAGGGCGAGCCAGATTTACCGGCATTATTTGAAAAACGATCAGAAATTAAATGAAAAAAAGTTTTTTTTCAAAATGAAAGTAAGGACCAACATTAAAACTCAAAACGAACAGAAATTAATCCGTATATAGAAACAAATAGCAACGAAGACCACACTGCGTTTCCATCATAAACAATAAGTGGAACAATAGGGACATTTCTTTATCTAAGACAGTGGAACGCAACTTTAAATGCATATTTTGACCCTATATCCAACGGCCGTCCTCAGCAAAACAAATGAAGAAAAAAACAATATAAAAGAAACTCATATTAAAATTCAATCGAAAAACCTAAAAAAAAAAAAAAATTCAAAACAGCCTTAGCATCATTACTTCAAGGAAGTTCAACCAGTCCTGGTTTAAAAAATCCCTTCAAAAAAAAATGCTTGTTAGAAAAAATTGCCGTTTGTGTCTGATTCAGGAATGATAACTATTATTTTAATAGCTTTTAATACTTAAGTGTCATTTTCAAAACAAATATATGAGAATTTCGAAAACAACCTGAAACCCCTCGAAAACGGTGTCAAATTGAAACGAAACGTATACCAGTGCAATCATTATTGATAAGATCCGATGGGGATCGCCCCCTCATCAACAACTCGCTCTTTACGCTAAAATTCAAATTTTGTTTCAATTCTTAATAAATGACCCCTGAATCACAAACGGTTTAATTAGAATAAATAGCTCTTATGAAAGTACTAAAAAAACTTTAGCGTAAAGATCAAGGTATTAACTAGGGGGCGAAGCCCCTCATATACGTAATAATTTATGTTCATTTTAATTTTTATTGTTGCTCCTTACTCTCAGCTAAAAAAAAACTTTTTTTTATTTAACTTCTGATTGAATTTTAAATAATGCTGAGAAATCCGACGCCCCCTTCATGGAAAATTCCCTTCCCCATTGAAAAATTCCTCCATAGAAAGAACCTCCCACGAAGTCTTCTCCCCCTGCACCCCCCCACCAGAAAAATTTCCCCTGAAAACGCCTGTATACTTCCCAATAACCAATACAATGTGTAAACAATGGGCAAAGTTCACAACTTGCAGCACTTCCCCCGGGGACTCTGGGGGATTAAGTCACCCTCAAATACATAGTTATGAGATTTTTCGACTATGCTGAACAAAATGGCTATCTAAAAATTTAGATCTGGTGACTTTGTGAAAAAAATGATCGTGGGAGAGGACCTAGTTGCCCTCCAATTTTTTTGGTCACTTGAAAAGGGCACTAGAACTTTTAATTTCTGTTCGAATGAGCCCTCTCGAGATATTCTAGGACCACGGGTTGAAACGATCACCCCTAGTAAACAAAAAAAAAAAAAAACAAACAAATAAACACGCATCCGTGATCTTTCTTCTGGCAAAAATACAAAATTCCGCTTTTTTGCAGATAGGAGCTTGAAACCTCTACAGTAGGGTTCTCTGATATGCTGAATCTGATGGTGTTATTTTCATTAGGATTCTATGACTTTTAGGGGTGTCTTCTCCTTTTTTTTAAAATAAGGCAAATATTCTCAGGGACGTAACTTTGATGGGTAAGACTAAACTTGATGAAACTTATATATTTGAAATCAGCATTAAAATCCAATTCCTTGGATGTATCTATTGGTGACAAAATTCCTTTTTTTAGAGTTTCGGTCACTATTGAGCCGTGTTACTCCTTACTTACAGTTAGTTACCACGAACTGTTTAATAAACTCGGCCAGTCCATGGTAAAATAATTTCAGCGTGTTTCAATCCAAGAACTGTAACAATCCCAATTATAGCAAAAGCAAAAAAGTTGAGAGAGCGCTCTTTCGATATTTTAGTGTTGATTGTTTTATCAAACATTTTATCAAATAATTATTCCGTGAATTTCAGGAAATGTAATTGACTTCATCCCAGTTTAGAACTTCTTGAAATTCATCATAATTATAATAAGAGTTTAAATAGGTTTTCGTAGACTCGAGTGTTTTTATACGTTATTTATTTTTTCAATTAGTCAATCATTCATATTGCCACTTGTTATGTCTAAAATGGAAGTAATCACATATTCAGACGATTTAATATGCAGAAAATACATGACGTGCCTGACGCTCTTACCCTCTGCCCTTCCAGGACACCACAACGGCCTCCCCGGTGCTGTACAACACTCTAACGCCCCTTCCCTGCGTGACAACATGACGATCAACCTAGCCTATCGGTGCACCGTGCCCCTATGCGGCATCAATCACGCATAACTGATTAATTTGTCAGACGGCATTTCTTTAAGTAGCTATCTTTCTTATGATATTTCTTTAGCTAAAATTGTTTTAGTGGTTTTTTTTTTGGTTTTAAGGAAAATGTTCTGTTAGATTTTTGATTAACTAAAAACATATCATGTCGAAAAGGAGCCTAGAAACAAAAATTGAGACGGTAAGCTGACACAGTTACCTTTAGTTTTCAAACAGTTCGTGGTGACGAAGTGTAAGTAAGGAGCGACCCGGCTCAATGGTAACCGAAACTCTAAAAAATGGAATTTTGATACCAATAGATACATAAAAAAATATACTTTAATATTGACTTGAAATATATAAGTTTCATCAAGTTAGTCGTACCAATCAAAAGTTATGCGCCTGAGAAAATTTGCCTGATTTTTGAAAAAAGGGGGAAAACCCCCTAAAAGTTATAGAACCTCAATGAAAATCACACCATCATATTCAGCGTATAAGAGAACCCTACTGTAGAGGTTTCCAGCACCTATCTACAAAAATGTGGAATATTGCATTTTTTACCAGAAGAAAGATCACGGATGCGTGTTTATTTTTTTTTTTTTTTTTCCAGGGATGGGAGGACTCATTTTTTACTATTTTTTTTTAGCTTTCTGATATTGACAGTCTCATTTACAAATTCTGCACTACCTCCACCCCGGGACCCTGAGCCAGATGCCGTAACTATTGATGCTGGCCTCCTGACCAGCATTCCCAAAGTTAAAGAGGGCCCAAAAAGAGAAGAAGCAGGTCCAAAAACCCAAAACCAGCAAAACCCAGCCTTTAACCCAAATTTCAATTCCATTGGAACTTTTCCTACCGGACAAGGAAGCTTTGGAGTCCCGACGCAAATTGGACCTCAGCCAGGATATGGAGGCTTTCCACCTGCTGGAGGGCCAACTGGTAATGATTTTCACCCTATTTAGTAGAAATAAAATATGTCAATATATAAGCAACGGCAAAAAAAAATTAATAAAGACGACGAAAAATAAACATTATATACCATATCTTAATTTACTGTGTACAGCAACACTGATTGTGGTACTAACAGTTCTTGGTTTCTATTAGAGCCAATAATAAGATCTCAAAAGTGACACGAGCACAAAAATATTTTTTAGTTTCATTTTTTTTTACTTTTTCTTTAATAGTCTAACTACTGTGGACGCACAAAAAGGGTAAACAGCCTTAAAATTGAGGCTACCAAATCTAATTTGGGTTTTGGGGTACGTAAAGGCTCACACAACCCATCTTTAGTCTTTTCATAACCGGAAACCGCAATTTTTTTTTTTTTTTTTTTTTTTTTTTTTTTTTATGGCTTTTCTTTTGGTTGTTTTCTAAATTATTAAATATTTAGTACAGTTTTACCCTTCGGCAATGCCACCACGCTGAACTTCGTTAACAAATAAGTAAAATAGTAAAATAGCCATAAATAAAATAATAAATAAAATTTGCAATTCTTTTTGTTCGTCAAGATTCAACCATCAGCGATCTGTTTATTCTCTAAGACAACCGCACCTTCAAAAGAAGGCTATAACTTCTTAGGCTAATTTTGTTTCCATTTTGTTCCCAATTTTTCCCCCCATTTTGTTCCCAAATTTTTGCTTATTTCTTGTGAATTTCTCATCCACGTTTTTTATTGAGCTGGTGCTGACTACTACCGAAATGGCATAGCTACCTAGGGTGGCTTTTCGATAAAAATTGAATTCTCGATTTTTCCTATTGCTCAAGACCTATATCAGTGTTTCCACTTATCTTTTCAAACAATTTGTAGAAACTTGACAATTTTCGGGAGAAAATCGGGAGATGGCTCTCAGGAGTCGGGAGAAAATTGGGAGATGGATCTCAGGATTTGGTAGAATTTTCAGTTTTTGTATTTTGTATTGAGTTTTTGAGGTGTTCGAGAGATTTGAGTATACAGTACCACATTCTAAATTTGGAGTGCAGATTTACTGGAGCCAGCTGCAATTCCGGAAAGAAAATTCGGCAATCAACGTTGTCAAACCTGACAAAAGGAAGCAGCTAGAAGCTTGAAATCTATTGAATTTTGAAACTAAGTGCAGTTATATTTCATTCAGACTCTAAAGCTGTTAAATTAAGACATTTTTCTTCATCGACCCTTACTTTTTCTGGCCCTTTCAGATTCCACACGACAGCCCACTAAGTTCAGGACTGGGACAGAAAATCCTGACGAATTACGGACACTAGGCCTTTGACCATTGAGTCTGAGTTAAGTGGATAATTTTTTTTTACCACCATCCCCAGAGGTATTCACAAATGATAAAGAGAAAATGCAAAGTCGTAGCTCATTAGTATTGACATAACTGAAAAAAAGTATAAAAAATAGCAAAACCTTCAGATACATATACCACATTACATTCATAATGTGTGTCTATCGCATGGCTTTTTAGCTGTGCTGGTAACTCAGCTGTGCTGGGATACACTACTACTCCTTTTAGCCTCTTTCTGAGGGGCTGGTCAACCGTCAGTGTGTCTGCTGTAACTCCGTCTCATTTCATTTCAAGTTTCGTCTGAATTGTGGACGTCAAAGTTACTGTTACCAAATGATTCCTTCTGCCTGTCTTTACTTCTTGAGTAAGCTGAACAGTCTTTCTGAAGCCACGTTCGAAAATGGGAAGGAACACAAGTATTACACAAACTTTGCTAAGTTTAGTTTTCACGGGGGTCTCTCGCACTCAAAGCCGATTTCCAGTAATCCACGGCTGTCAGAGTCACTGTTTTATCATTATTGGCACTATCAGAAAGTTCCCGCCATTCTTTGTCAGTCGCACTTTTCGGCTTTTGTACTCGTTTTCATCCTTTCTTCGCAATTTTATGTTTTGTAACACACCGACAGGCCCTGGCGGACTATATTCGTCACTTTCTGCTTACACAGTCTTTCTTTATCAGTAAAATTCTCATGCAGCATATTTTTTTCAGGAATGGGACTAACTTGTCAACCAGCAAAAATCGTAAATTGTTTTCAAAATGCAGCAATTTTTGTCTCTGTTTCTTGTGTTGGATCATTTGAAGCAAACCCCTTCGGTTCTACAGAGCAGCTGCAGACAAATTCTAATTTTTGTCATATTTCTTAAATTTGTAGTAATTCATGATCCTTTTGAACCTAATGAATCAGCTGGACCCACATAGTGCTGGTTCCCATTTTCTTGGTGCAAGCCAAAAACTGTGATTAGTTTATGAATTGAAAATAATTAGTTAATTACAAACCTTGAAGGTGTTTAAATGATCAAAAACAGAAAACCAATGCAACCACTGTGGAATGGATAATGGGCAATGTTCATACCTATGCCAATAAATTAAAGTCGCAGTGCCTCAATTGCCTGGGACGTTAGAAATAATCCCTAAAAGACCACAGGCAACGGACAGGTGAAAAAAAGAAGAAAAGAATGACCAAAAAGTAAAATATTCCGGGGATTAAGTTTTCTGGAGATTTTCGGGAGATTCGGTATCTTCTTTTTTTGTCGGGAGATTGGTTACAAATTCGGTAGATCTCCCGAAAAATCGGGAGAAGTGGAGATACTGACCTATATGGTTGTGTACTAAAAAAAAAAAAACTTTTTCGCATACTGACCAAAGGTCTGCATTGCGCAGGTGTGCAACGCAGATGTGCAAGTGCGCAGGTGCGAATCTCCTGATTCAATGCCTTCGGCCGGGAGTGCAATGCGTGGTTGTGTACGTTTCCTCTTAATCATTTTAAACAGTTAATTGAAAAAAGCCTTCCTCAAAAGAAGTTTTTCAAAGAAAATTAGTTTTGCCCTTTTCCCCCTTCCTTACCTATAAAAGTGTAATGCTTTTTGCGTCATTTGCGTTTTATTGAGAACTATATGTATCTTGAACACTATACTTTTGTTTTCAAAGATCGACGATAAATAAATTTAAAATCACTATAATAATCAAGACGACTGGAAAAAACTAATGAAAATAACCTGAATATTTGATATATAATAATATTATTTCTTGGAAACTCAGTAATTCAAAATTCTATTTCACTGCAATTTCTATTTTTTAATGTTGTAAATATAAAAAAATTGTAATATATACATTGAATTGAATTCTAAATTTATTGAAAAAAAAACAAGAAATATATAAGTGTTTAAAAAGTTCCACATAGTTTTACATACAACAACAACAACAAAAACAACAAACACTTCAACTTAGTCTCCTCGTAAGGCTCCATAGCCAGGAAAAAAACAGGGGTGAAACAAAACAAAAACTTAAACAAATACATCCATTAACATTTTTACAATAACACACTTTACTACGATTTAAAGGCTATTGATTTAATGCCAATGATTTATTTATTGATTCAAGCCAATGGTTTAAAGACTATTGGGAATAGTCAGGGAGCCACTCACCAAAAATGTGACAGGGGGGGTGATCAGTGAGCAGCAGAAGGTTTTACTACGGGCTATGGAGTGATCAATAGCGTTGATTACGAATATGGGCGTTGTATACTAGGCCGGGGGGGGGGAGTGCTAGTCTGCGAACTTCGAAAAAATCATTTTTTTTTTGCTGTTAAAAAGTATGCTTCGCAAAATCTTTCAACAATGATCACACAGCCTATGGTAATTAATGCCGCTGATTATGAGTGCCTTCGCTATACAGTTGGGCTCATCGCTGATGACCTTGAAACTTGCATTTTTATTGTTTTCATTGGTCAAAAAAAAAAAACAACGCTCTAATATTCAAGCATTTGGCGAGTAACTGATAGTTATACTTTGAAACTACACAGTATACTCATTAGTACATACAAGTACTCAGGAATTTACGAACATGACCTTGAAGATAAATATCTTTTCATGCCTAAGTGAAATTACTAATAACATGAACAAAAAAAGACTGGCATGCTCTTCTGATAACAACTGCTAACTATTTCGTGTAATGTGCTAATTAACAAACAAAATTTAGAAGATAATAGCTCAGCATACCAAACATCCCCATAACCGAATTGAAACCATATGAATCTTTACTACACCCCCCTCCCTCACAGCCACAACGTAAGTCGCCGTGTCTGAGGCACTACACTAGCTAATATTTTATGTTGAAGATAAATATTTTCATCCCTAAGTTAAATTACTAGTAATATGAGAAAAAACGACTGGTATGCTCTTCTGATAGCAACTGCTAACTATTTCGTATAATGCACTTATTAGCAAAAAAACTTATAAGATAATAGCTCAGCATATGAAACTTATTCATCTGAGTCCGAATTATAGCTAGAAGAAATATTCATACATTCCCCCCCCCCACACCCAAAAAGTAAGTCGCATGGTCTATTTCCCGCAAATGAAATATTTACGTACATGACCTTGAAGTTAATGCCTAAGTGTAATTACTAATAATATAAACAAAAAAGGCTCGAATGTTTTTCTAATACCAACTGGTAGCTATTTCGTGTTATATACTTATTAACAAGAAAATTTTAAAAGATACTAGCTCAGCATATAAATTTTTCCATCTGATTCTGAATTATAGATAGAAGAAACTTCAAAAACTATAGAACTAAAAAAATTAATTATAAAGCTTAAAGGAAGCATTCAAACATTCCCACCACAGCCACAAAGTAAATCGCATGGTTTACTTCCCTCAAATGAACAATTTTCTGTACACCTCTTGCACGACCAGTACTCAGGGACCGAACCATCTGGGAATACCTTGAGGGTTGACACAACTGGCCTAACCTCACCATCCTGGAATGTCCAGCCAAACTGTAGGGGATGTAGACACTACGGCTTTGGTCGGTTCGCTAGTAAAAAAAATGTCCAACTGGAGGTAAATGCGCTTAGCATGGCACTCAAAGGCAGCGTCAGATGGTGGCAAAAATTTAAGCTCCCGCTTTCGAGGGTATAAATGTACTCGCAAGTCATCAAGAGAGGTAAAGAGGTGTGGATCTTTACCGTATGCGGCGACGATGACTTTTTTGCAAATACAAAGAAAACTTTCTTGAACAGAAGGATCGATCTTTGACCTCTCTATCTGTTTCGCAAGCAAAGTAATCTGTTCCTGCAGTCCCCATTTTTCAACAGCCTTAGCCACCACTCTTTTTCTTTTGAAGAATACAAGAACGACCGTGTCACACCCCAAAAGCTTATGAGCAAGGCAAATTGATAAAACTAGCTGGTTTAGCCGATTCCTGCAAAGATGGTATATAGGCTCTGAACATTAATGGAATCGCGGAAAAACTTTCTATTTTTCACAATTTGGGCGGTATCCAAGGAATAGCTTATAATGATACAGCAAAAGGACAACAATATCTGTGTCATTCGCATCGACATACACAATATCGATATCCCTCTTCAAACAGTCCAACGTGTGCAACACAACTCTAGTATCTGCTTCTTCATGGGTACAACCCAAACGCTGTTCAAAGTCTGTATCAATACTTCCACTTCTGCTGAGCATCACTACTCTCATCCGGTCTTAAAAGCCTCCAGCGAGGTAGACAGTTAAACCTGCTTGAAGCACATGGACTAAGTTTTCGAATTCGTCAAATAAAAGTTCAATCAGTTTTGCCTTGGAATTTGATAGTGTCGAGTTTCAATCATCTAGCTTTGAGTGTTTACGTTACAATTTTTTATGGAGATCCTCGCTGCTCGTGGCAACCACCACAGTCCTTCAAGCAGATCATATTGCCTTCTTTGTCACAATATCCAAAAATTCCATCATATCTATATGCAAGGACATGCAGTTCTTTAATGTCACCGTTAAAAGACACAAGAGTAGAAAATGTTCGTTTTCCGTAGCTTTCAATAGTTTCCGATTCAGTTGGCGGGTGGCTTCTCAGGTACGGCATCAAGTCTACCACCCTTGAGTGATTCGACTCACTGCTAATCTCGGAGTTAACGGGCCACTCGTTCAAACTACTTTTTGCTTTCAAATACTCCAGAAAAGCTGACCTGGTTCCTGACCGAAGTACAACCTTCCCAGAAATTGCACTTCTCTCAAATGTAGAAGGTGCATATGAGAGAAGTTCATGAGAAAGCAAATTCCTCAGATGGCGAAGTCCTGTTTCACCAGCAATGTCAACACTCACCAATACCCTTTTGACAGTTTGAAGCTCAACATTGATGAGCCTATTTACAGCACTCAAAATCCGGATTTTCTGGTTCGCATGCTCGTTATTCATGACCTTCACTTTGCTAAAAGCAGCTTTACTCCCATCCAAGTAGCGCTCAAGCGCTCTGCTTCCAATAGCTCGCACATCGAGAAGACTGTCAGCAATCTCACTATCGACTGTCTCAAGAGTATGAATATTGAGCAAATCGTTATCACTGCATAGAAAAGGATTGAGCCTGGACTCCAGAACAGACTTTTGCACTGTGAGTGATGAATGTTTCCTGATTTTCACATGTAAAACTTACCGTCAGTAATTATATCTCTTGCATCAGGCTCCACTCAAGTAGCAGCAGCATGCTCCTCCATTGATTCTAGTCAGATTCCATCGCTTCAATAGAATTTTTCTATTCAGCTAGGTCACGGAGATCTACCGCCGGGACAGGCGCATTCGTGTTGGATAGATGCCTATGCTTATCCGAGCTAAAAATTGGGTCACTCCGCTTCTTCACCAATAGTTCAAAGACGAAAATGGTTAGAGAATTTCCAGATCACTCATTTTGTAGAAAAATAAATTTCCTACAGAATCAATTAATAAAAAAATGTACATTTTGTAGGCAAATTTCCAAGATGGATCAAGATTATTCCAAAAACGCTATAAATTATGTTATCTTTTTCGTCGATTTTTAGGGATTAAAACTGAACGGCAAAAGATAAAACAATTTTGAAAAAAGAATATTGAGCATTACTCAATTTCCTTTGATTTGAGCTATAGCTAAGCAATTTTTGAATTTGGAGCGGTTTTGAATTTTTTATTCATTTTAAGGGAATTTTTGTCGGCGGAGATCGATTTTTAAGGAATTTGAAGAAATGGGGATGTTGCACCCACTTGTCGACTATATATATATATATATTTATTTATGCCCGCTTACAATGGAGAAATGGAAAAAAAAGCGGAGTACAAAATGAAAAGAAAGAAGAAAAACATGTTCAACACTAAAAATTAAATACAGGTATTTCATTCACAGAAACAGTTGAGTCAGCGGTGAGTCGTAGAGTTTACTGAGGGATTATCTTGAGGCTCTCCGTTCTAGATCAATCACCTTGGTTGATGGATCAAAGATTCCATATATGGATGAGATCTCCGTGTTAGAAAATCTTAGTGGAAGTCCCAGCAAAAATTTTGCAAATCTGTAGTACGTGGTTCGTATTTTTCGACGCTCGGTGAGGGACAACATATCCCACAAGGGTGATATATACCAGATGGCAGGAGAGACGACGGCGTTGAATAGTTTTGACTTAATAAAACGATTAAATGACCACTTACATGTGACAGCTTTTCCATATGCTGAGCGGATAGATTTACAGACTGATTCAGCCAACAAGCCTCTAGTTGACCTAGGCGTCTGGCCATACTCGATACCAAGGTAATTTAGGAACTGGGACTGCTGGATTCTGATACCGTCAAGGACACGATTGGAATTGGTCAAGTTGGTGCCGCTAAAAACGATAAATTTGGTTTTCTCTATGTTGACTCGTAGTCCTATTCTTCTGTATAGGGTCACTAAAAGACGAAGATTCTCTTGTAGACCCCTCAGCGTGCTGCTTAGGAGAAACAAGTCATCTGCATAAGAAATGAAACTTAGATCCAAGCCCTCCATAAAGAAGGTCCCACGAACGAATCTAGTTACAGAGTAAATTGCAGAATTAAAGATGATAGGGCTTAGAGCAGATCCTTGCCGAACTCCTTTGAAGAGCTGAATGGGTTCAGAAAGCTTTTGCTTGCGGTGACCGGCA
The DNA here is from genome assembly GCF_049724085.1 of Artemia sp. Qi Xiang Cuo. NCBI lineage: Eukaryota > Metazoa > Arthropoda > Branchiopoda > Anostraca > Artemiidae > Artemia > Artemia sp. Qi Xiang Cuo. The sequence continues at coordinate 6,098,633 of NC_142810.1, forward strand.
ATTGTTTTCCATCCCAAAGCTAGACGAATATTCGTGTGGGAGTACCAGTCATGGAGAACAAGGACAATGCGGGGGTCGACTCCTGAATCCAAGAGGCACCACAGTGCCTGCAATTGGACGACAGAATCGAACGCAGCGGAAATGTCGACACTGCAGGCAAAGAGTGGCTTTTTAAATAAAGATGTAGACCTCATTATTTTTCTTAGTAGCCGATGGGCGTGTCCACAGCCCAACACATTTCTGAATCCAAGTTGTTTATCTTCCATTAGAGCGAGTGACGTAATATGGGGCAACAGTACCTTCTCAAATACTGTGCTGGTAACCAATGAAACTGTGATTGGTCTGTAGCTTTTAGAAAGCAAGAGATCTCGATTCTTTTTCAGAATAAATAAAAAAAACAAGTTTTTTAAACTGAAAGTAAGGAGTGACATTAAAACTTAAAACGAACAGAAATTATTCCGTATATGAAAGGGGCTGTCCGCTCCTCAACGCCTCGCTCTTTACGCTAAAGTTTTTTATTGTTTTAAAAAATAAAGTTGTGAGACAGAGTCAAACTTTAGCGTAAAGAGCGAGGCGTTGAGGAGGGGACAGCCCCTTTCATATACGGAATAATTTCTGTTCGTTTTAAGTTTTAATGTCGCTCCTTACTTTTAGTTTAAAAAACTTGTTTTTTTTATTTAATTTCTAATCATTTTTTAGTTAATGCAGCTTTTATTTTGGCTCGCCGTCATTGAATAAGTAAACAAAATTTGCATAAAAATTTTACTCTTCGTTTGCTAAATGGCTGTCTTTAAATTTGGTTCTGACGTAATTTACAAATTAACTTACGTAACGAACTTCTATATTCGTATATTTTTCTTGTGGCAAAAAATACGAAGTTGCAGATTTTTGCAGATATGAGCTTGAAACATATGTTATAGGGTTTTCTGATACGCTGAATCTGACGGTGTGATTTTCATTAAAAATTTTTCACTTTTAGGGGATGTTTCCCCCTCTTTAAAAAATCAGGTGAGTTTTCTGAGGCTCGTAGCCTTTGATGAGTAATACTAAACTTAATAAGATTCATAAATTTAAAATCAGCATTATAAGCCCATTCTTTTGATACATTTATTGACATCAAAGTTCCGTTTTTAAAAGATTCGCTTACTATTGAGCCGTATCGCTTGTTTTTTTTTATTACGTATATGTTATTACGTATATGATGGGGTTCTCCCCTTAGTCAATACCACGCTCTTTACGTTAAAAGTTAAAAAAAAATTTAATTCACAAACCGCTGAATCACAAAGGCCGTTTAATTATAATAGATAGCTCTTTTGAAAGCACTAAAAAAAAAACTGTAGCGTAAAGAGCGAGGTATTGACTTGGGGGAGAATCCCCTCATATACGTAATAATTTCTGTTCGTTTTAAGTTCTAATGTTGCTTCTTACTTTCAGTTGAAAGTACTTGTTTTTTTTAATTTAATTTCTGATCGTTTTTTAAATAATGCTTCGAAATCTGGCGCCCCCTTCATAGAAATGTCCCTTACCCCAAAGAAACATCCTCCCCGGAAAGACTCGCCCGATTACCCCTCTCCTCCAACCCCCCCCCCCCCCCACCAGAAAAAAATTCTTCCTGAAAATGTCTGTATACTTCCCAATAACCACTGCAACATGTAAGAAATGGACAAAGTTCATAACTTGCAGCTCTTCCCCCGGGAACTGTGGGGGATTAAATCATCGTAAAACACATGTTTATTAAATTTTCGACTATGCTGAACACAACGGCTATCTCAAAATTTTAATTGGGTGACTGAGAAAAAAATTAGCGTGGGAGGGGGCCTAGTTACCCTCCATTTTTTTTTGGTCACTTAAAAAGGGAACTAGAACTTTTAATTTTCGTTCCAATGAGCCCTCTTACGATATTCTAGCACCACTGGGTAAATACGATTACTCCTGGGAAAAAAAAAAAAAAAATAAACACGCATCCGTGATCTTTCTTCTGGCAAAAAATGCAAAATTCCACATTTTTGTATATAGCAGCTTGAAACCTCTACAGTTGGGTTCTCTGATACGCTGAATATGATGGTGTGAATTTAATTAAGGTTCTATAACTTTTAGGGGTTTTCCCCCTTTTTTCGAAAATCAGCCAAATTTTCTCAGGCGCCTAACTTTTGATGGGTAAGATTAAACTTGATGAAACTTATATTTTCGAAATCAGAATTAAAATCTGATTCTTTTGATGTATCTATTGGTACCAAAATTCCGTTTTTTAGAGTTTCGGTTACCATTGAGCCGGGTCGCTCCTTACTTACAGTTCGTTACCACGAACTGTTTGATATTGGATGTGCGGCAACCATGAAAGTTGGCAGTTGTGAGTCCCTGCTCGATGCTCATTTGGAATGGTAAGGCTAAGTACTCATATAGACGTTCTGTGCCGTGCTGTAAGTGCCTCGGAGTGATCCCATTGAGCCCTGGAGACTCGTTCTTTTTCAATTTTTTCACTATTATTTCAATATGCCATTTGGAAACAATGATAGCAGTGCGACGGAGTTTCGTGCTGATTAATTGCCTATCTATCTCAGATTTATATATGGAGTCCAGCTCGTTGGGTGGCGGCGCAAACACGTCCTTGTAATGGTTTACCCAACTTTCATCGGGAATGGGACTTTGCACATCAGTATCAGCCCTTTTAGATTGGAATCGCTTCCATAAGATGTTTGGGTCACTCCTGCAATCACAAGACAACTTCTCCACTTGCTGAATTTGCATATCCTCGACAGTACGTTTGAATTCTTTTTTGGCATGTCAAAAACACTGAAAAAATACTCCAGAGCGGGGCTTGTCGCAGTCCTTCCACAATTCGTACCAGAACTTGGATCTCTTCTTGGCAAACTTGATATTTGGGTTATCCCATCCCTTTTTACGAGTGTTGGGGTACACTTTTGCCACTGGAACAGCGGCAGATTCCGCAAGCTTCATCGAATAAACAATTTCGGAACAAAAGATGTTCAGGGCTAGTCTGTCTTCATTTTGGCCATGAGTAAGCAGGTGGAACGGTACTTTGATTTTAGCAAGAGTTGAGTCAAGAATATCTTTGTACAAGGACTGATCTATCCTTTGCCATTCACTCTTGATAAACCCTGATCGCCCGGGGCACCGCTTGTAGGTGGAGAATGGTACCATTAAGCTAATCCCAAGGTGATCGCTACAATTGTGTTCCGAGTCAACAATGGCTTTAATCCCGGTCGGAAGTAGGAATTTTACGAAACAGTGATCGATATCTGATGTAGCCAGGGATGCGCTGTGGACAAACGTGAAGGGCTGGGATTTTGGAACCGGCGCCATAGCGTCTGGCAGACAACCCCTTAATATGGTGAAAAAACGATCATCATCCAGGAGCTGACAGTTGAAGTCCCCACAGATAATAATCTTTTCTGACTTGTATTGTTCGGCCAACCTCCCGAGTCTCGCACAAGCCTTCATTTAATGCCTTTCCGAGAGGACATCGCGAAAATTTGTAGGGAGGTACACTGATATGACTATAAAGCCATTTGGACCAGGAACTCTGATCGCAGAAAAAGAATCGCATGAATCAATTAGCGTGCATTGCAAATTGGAGTCTGCAATGATCAAGATTCCACAAATAGTCCTTTCCTGGAATTCGGTCAAGAACTGCTGAATGATTGGATGCTACCAAATGTTCCTGAATGCATATTATGCTATGCTTGGTTACTAGATCACTTAAAAGAGACAGCTTGTGTGGAGCGTGCCCGTATATATTTCTGATATAAAGCGAGATAGTTGCATTCATTGCTTACGTTTGTTTGAACTAGCCTCCAATTGTCTTTTATAAACCGGGCATTGCGAGCTATAACATGGATGCTTTCCAGAGCAATTAGCACATTTAGTCTCACGGACACGTGGATTGTCTTTAGGGTTTTCGTTATCGCCGGAGCACCTGGAACACTTCGCATTGTTAGGGCAATCTCGTTGCAAGTGGTCAAACTTTTGGCATTTAAAACACCTCAGAGGGGCGGCAACATATTTGTCCACCTTGATATGACAATAACCAACGTAAACGCCATATTTCAGTGCTTTTTCTAGAGATTCTTTGTCTCTGAATGTTAGCTTGACTGACTTGCTAGTACCATAGCGTTTTGCTTCTTGGATTCCTTCCATAGCAGACTCAATTTCCTCGTTTGTCGTATCTTGAGGAACAAATTTAGCCACTGCCAGGAATTTCAGTTTATGGACTTTAACTACAGCCGCGGAATTCGATTTTATGCTATTAGCTATAGCTTCTGCATCATGCTCGGTTCAAGTTAAGTGAACGCTGGATGAAATTTAAAGAAGGGCTATATAAATACTTGATTTTTGCCATTTTTCTTCGCTTATAATCTATCCAAATTAAGTCCAATCGTGCCCAATGATGTCACAAAAATTAACAATCCAAGTCCTTAATCACATCCAAAACCGGTCCAAAAAGTATTCGCAAACATATACGTATCGCCTCTGGCTATTCACTCGTTTCTTGTGTGAATGAATGCTGAATGAACTACACAGAGTGAATGCTGACGAGAGACAGCTAACAAAACCTGTGGGAAGTGCCGGTACCTAAATCACCTTTCCCCAGCAGTTTAAGGATCAATATCCTGCCGGTACCGATACGGCTCTTGTGTTTGTTCCCTCTCTCTTCTGCACAGGCTGTCACTAATCAGCGAAAAAAATAATGAAATTTGGCTATTAAACTATTTTATTAGCCAAATAATCCTTTTTCTTTTTCTTTCCCTTCTTTCCTTCCTTTTCTTTCCCTTAAAATTCGAACTAAAAAAAAAAAAAAAAAAAAAAAAAAAAAAAAAAAAAAATTGTTCAAAACACGGAAATGTCGTACCTATTATTGCTACCGTATTATTAAATCCAAACAAAGCAATTAGTCCATATCAATAAGTTTACATTAGATTATAATCCGTAGCAGAAATAATCCTGTGAAATAATCCTCAAGGTCACTGAATATATTATAGCTCAAGGCACTGAATTAATACAATTTCACAGCTGGTTTTAAAGTTCACTAGATCCAAAAAGATGTTATCACTCCTATATAACGTCAATTGTCGTTTTCAGCATGGTCGATTACATCAGACAGCTTTCTCAAACCTTCTGCTGCTTGCTGATCACCCCAAACCTTAAATATCAACATTTTTCTCGTGTGGCTCCCTGACTAGAACTGAAAGAGTAAACTTGGACGTAGAAATCCAGAGCCAGGTCAATGCCTCTTTCTTCTCCTTCTTCTCTAATTCATTTTATTTTCACTGTCCCTGGTAGTACAAAGGTTTAACAGGTTATAGGCAACATACATGCGTACAAAGGAAAAAAAAGTTTAGATGAATTGTTGTATAGCTAACAGTTTTCAACTTCTTTAATACTACATGATCAGGCTTAACCAAGGAACATTGTGACTTAAAAAACAAATGTTTTATTTTACTCCATCGACATTCCGGGTATATCAGTACGAAAGGGTGATCTTCAGGCCTATCTCTCGAAGCCATCCTTTTGCTGTCAAATGAAAATCACGACACTCCTCGACTGGCGTGAAAAGAGGCAGTCAGAAAAGACTGGCTTTTTGTTTAGGATTGGGTCAAAAAGGTTTTTCATATTTTCTTGCCGGAGATCAGTTTTGACTCTTTAAAACGGAGCTAGAACTTACAGTATCCAATCAACTGAGCCTCCTCTGAAGTTTATACGACCACCCCTTCCATAAAAACCTTATAAGCCCCAAAAAGCATAACTTACAACACTTGCCCCCTGGCTCTTGGGGGTTGTGTTGACCCTAAAGTTTTTGTTATCTGATCTTTGAACTATTTTTAACAAATTGGCCATCTCAAAATGGCTAACGGATGTATATGGGAAAAAAGGCATCAGAAAATGAAATGTTTAATACCAAAAACAGCCTTTTTGAGTCTTTAAGACATGAAATAGGATTTTTACTACAAATTAGTTATAGTGAGTAGTTATATTCAAAACACCGAATTCCATTTTCAGCTGTTTATTTTGTAAATAGCGACGAAGACCCTTTTCATAACAAACAAACACTTACAAACAGTAGTGACAATTTTCTCAAGACATGGAATTCAATTCAGTGAATATTTCGGCCCTTTGTCCAAGGGCTGTCGTCAGCACAACACCAACAAATATATATATATATATATATATATATATATATATATATATATATATATATATATATATATATATATATATATATATATATATATATATATATATATATATATATATATATATATATATATATATATATATATATGTATATATATATATATATATATATATATATATATATATATATATATATATATATATATATATATATATATATATATATATATATATATATATATATATATATATATATATATATATATATATATATATATATATATATATATATATATATATATATATATATATATATATATATATATATATATATATATATATATATATATATATATATATATATATATATATATATATATATATATATATATATATATATATATAAACTTACATTAAAATACAAACTTTAAAACTAAACATGTTTTTAAAAACTTTTCAAACCGCTCTAGCATCCTTACTTCAAAGAAGTTCGATAAGGACTCAATATTCACTGAATTGAATTCCACAGTCTTGAGAAAATTGTCCCTATTGTTTCTATGTGTTTGTCTGTTTATTTTGCTTTATTAGGTTTATAGAGGAAACATGACTATCAAGAAGTGTGTTCTTGACATGTTTGACATGAGCATGTATGACCAGTATGGTCACAACAAGTATGACCTTGACATGAGCTATCGTGAAAGGTTGTATAAATATTTAGTGGGTGTGTTATAAAAGGGTATAAACAAACTGTTTGTATTTGATAATTCTGAAATAATTTTCCGAGACTTTTCCTACTTCGGGATTCAATTTCAAAGTGAATAGCAGCCATGTCCTTACAGCAAGAGGCAATGGGAGCACCAATTCATCAACTAAAGAAGAGTTGACTTTATATATATATATATATATATATATATATATATATATATATATATATATATATATATATATATATATATATATATATATATATATATATATATATATATATATATATATATATATATATATATATATATATATATATATATATATATATATATAATAATAACACATTTTCATAAAAAAAAATCAACTGCATAAACTATAAATAGCTAGGATAGACATAGTTTCGGAAACCCGAATCAAAAAGCTTATTTATGCTTATGTTTTGACTTTGGATCTGGGTTGCAGCGGTAGCTAGCAACCAAGTAAGAAACGATCACGTCTCATAGTAAAAAACAAAAGTTAAAAAAATATAGTAAAAAAACAAAGCCAATAACTCTTAAAAACTTAGTCAGATAAAAAAAAACGAAGTACACTAGGCTATTAGAACCATCTTGTACAATACCCCTATATAGGAAACTAGCTGTCCCTTGGCTTGAATAACAGGGAAAATATATTGGTTTGAAAATCAAGAAAGGAGGCTGCAGCCAAGATATTCTGCATATGCGGTATTTGTTTTTTTTTTCTTGTTTTTTTCTTTTCCTCAGATAGCTCGGCACTGGAACATCATAGAGAGCTGTTTAATGGCTCATTTTAAAGGAAATTTCCACATCTAGTGCCTTTTGTGATTAAAAGAAAAACTTAAAAATAAAATAAATTTTTTACGAAAAACTGTATTTTTCTATAACACAGTAGTATATTATCATATCATAGGCAGCGCGCTAGCGCTGCCTAAGTAAACAACAATGTGGGCACAATGTTTTCTTTTTTTCTCCATACCCGGGCACTTCGTATCGAAGGAGTTGTCGTAGAAACTTCGAAAAGGGCTCCTTTGATTGGAAATTGGAGTGGCTAGTGCCCTTTTTAGTAGTCAAAAGTGACTGAAGGGCAACTAGCCCCCCCCCCCTTCCCACGCCCATCATTCCCCCAAACACATCAAATCAAAATTTTGAGATAGCCATTTTGTTCAGCGTAGTTGATTTCCAGATAGAAAATATGTTTTTGAGGTGGACACTCCCCCACAACCCTCAGGGCACGGGTTTTAAGTTATGCCCTGAATGCATATAAGAACGATGTTGGCACAATGTACTGCTTATTATTTTTTTCCTTTAGAGCAGGGCACTTCATATGAAAAGGGTCATCGTAGAAACTTCAAAAGGGAGTCATTCGATTGGAAATTGAGATATCTAGTACCCTTTTTAGTAGTCGAAAGTGATTGGAGGGCAACTAGCCCCCCAACGCCCATCATTCCCCCAAACACTTCCAATCAAAATTTTGAGATAGACATTTTGTTTAGCGAAGTTTATATCCTGATAGAAAATATGTTTTTAAGGAGGACACTCCCCCACAACCCTAAGGGCAAGGGTTTTAGGTTATGCCCTGAAGGCATATAAGAACGATGTTGGCACAATGTACTACTTATTATTTTTTTCCTTTACAGCAGGGCACTTCATAAGGAAGGGTTCGTCGTAGAAACTTCAAAAGGGGCTCATTCGATTGGAAATTGAGAGTTCTAGTGCCATTTTAAAAGTCGAAAGTGATTGGAGGTTAACTAGCCCCCCACGCCCATCATTCCTCCAAACACATCCAATCAAAATTTTGAGATAGCCATTTTATTCAGCATAGTTGATTTCCAGATAGAAAATATGTTTTTGAGGAGGGCACTCCCCCAAAACCCTCATGGCAAGGGTTTCAAGTTTTGCCCTGGGGGCATATAAGGTTTTTATAGAAGGCGTTGTTATAGAAACTTCAAAACAGGCTCGTTCGATTGGAATTTAAAGGGTTAGTTCCCTTTTTAATAGTCAAATGTGATTGGAGAGCAACTAGCCCCCCCCCCCGCCCAGCATTCCCCCAAACACATCCAATCAAAATTTTGAGATAGACATTTTGTTCAGCGTAGTTGATTTCCGCATAGAAAATATCTTTTTGAGGAGGACACTCCCCCACAGCCCTCAGGGCAAGGGTTTTAAGTTATGCCCTGGGGGCATATAAAGTTTTTAAAGAAGGCGTTGTCGTAGAAACTTCAAAAAAGCAAATTCAATTGGAAATTCAAAGGGCTAATGCCCTTTTTAATAGTCGAAAGTGATTGGAGGGCAACTAGCCCCCCTCCCCACGCCCATCATTCCCCCAAACACATCCAATAAAAATTTTTAAATAACCCTTTTGTTCAGCGTAGTTGATTTCCAGACAGAAATATATTTTTGAGGAGGACACTCCCCCACAACCGTCAGGGCAAAGATAATAAGTTATGCCCTGGGGACATATAAGGTTTTTATTGAAATCTTTGTCGTATAAACTTGAAAAAGGGCTCATTCAATTTGAAATTCAAAGGGCTAGTACCCTTTTTAATAGTTGAAAGTGATTTGAGGGCAACTAACCCCCTCTCACGCCCACCTTTTCCCCAAACACATCCAATCAAAATTTGTAGATAGCCATTTTATTCAACGTAGTTGAAAGTTTTGGAAATTAGGTCTTTAAGGATGACAACCCCTTCCCACAGAGCCCTCAGGGCAAGGGTTGTAAGTTATGCCCTGTGGGCATACAAAGTTTTTATTGAAAGTTTTTTCGTAGAAACTCCGAAAGGGCTCATTCAATTGGAGATTGAAAGGGCTAGTGTCTTTTTTAATAGTTCAAAGTGATTGGATAGCGACTAACGCACCTCTCACGCCCACTATTTTCCCAAACACATCCAATCAAAATTTTGATGTAACCATTTTGTTCAACGTAGTTGAACGTTCTGGAAATTAGGTCTTTTAGGATGATAACCCTTTCAGGGCCCTTAGTGCAAGGGTTTTAAGTTATGCCTTGGGGGCATATAAGGCTTATGTAGAAAGTTGTTGTATAAATCATAGGCAGCCTAAGTAAAGAACGGGGACACTCGAGAACGAGACAAGAAACGGGGACTAAGTAAAGAGGAGGACACTCCCCCAAAACCCTCAGGGCCGGGGTTTTAATTTATGCCCTGGGGGAATATAAGAACGGTGTTGGCACAACGTATTATTTATTATTTTTTTCCTTTAGAGCAGGTGACCGTTTTTAATAGTCGAAAGTAATTGGAAGGCGACTAACACCCCTTCCACGCCCACCATTTCCCGAAACACATCCAATCAAACTTTTGAGAGAGCCATTTTGCTAAGCGTAGTTGATTTTCAAATAGAAACTATGTTTTTGAGGACAGTCCCCCAAAGGCCTTAGGGCAAGGGTTGTAAGTTATGCCCTGGGGGCATATAAGGTTTTTTATAGAAGATGTTGTCGTAAAAACTTCAAAAAAGGCCCATTCGATTGGAAATTTAGAGGGCTAGTGCCCTTTTTAACAGTCGAAAGTGACTAGAGGGCAGCTAACCCGCCTCTCACGGCCACCTTTTCCCTAAACACATCTAATCAAAACTTTGAGATAGCCATTTTTTTCAACGTAGTTTTAAGTTCTTGAAATTATGTCTTTGAGGTTGAAAACCTCCCCCCCCCACAGCCCTCAGGGCAAGGGTTGTAAATTATACCCAGGGGGCATATAAGGTTTTTATATAACACATTGTCGCAGAAACTTCAAAAAGTGCTCATTCGATTGGAAATTGAAACGGCTAATGCCGTTTTTAATAGTCGAAAGTGATTGGAAAGCAACTAACCCCCCTTCCACGCTCATCATTTCCCCGAACACATCCAATAAAGATTTTGAGATAGGAATTTTGTTCCACGAATTTCAAAGTTCAGAAAATTATACCTTTGAGCAGGACACTCCCCCCACAGTCTTCGCGGCAGGGGTTATAAGTTATGCCCTGGGGGCATATAAGGTTTTTATTGTAATCTGTGCCATAGAAACTTGAAAAAGGGCTCATTCGATTGGAAATTCAAAGGGCTAGTGCCCTTTTTAATAGTAGAAAGTTATTTGAGGGCAACTAGCCCTCCTCTCAAGCCCTTCTTTTCTCCAAAGACATCCAATCAATACTTTAGATAGCTGTTTTATTCAACGTAGTTGAAAGTTTTGGAAATTAGGTCTTTTAGGATGATAACCCCCTCAGAGCCCTCAGTGCAAGGGTTTTACCTTTTTTAATAGTTGAAAGTGATTGGAGAGCGACTAACGCCCCTCTCACGCCTACAATTTTCCCAAACACGTCCAATCAAAATTTTGACATATGTATTTAGTTCAACGTATTTGACATTTTTTGAAATTCGGTCTTTTAGGATGATAACGCCCTCAGAGCCCTCAGGGCCAGAGTTGTAAATTATGCCCTGAGGGCATATAAAGTTTATATAGAAAGTTGTTATAGAAATTTCAAAAAGGGCTTATTTGATCGGAAATTGAAATTACCCTTTTTACTAGTCAAATACATCCAATCAAAATTTTCAGTTATCCATTTTGTTCAACGTAGTTGAAGGTTCTGTAAACTAGGTCTTTGAGAATGACATCCCCCCAGCCCTCAGGGCAAAGGTTGTAATTTCTTCCCTGGGGGCATATAAGGCTTTTATTGGAAGTGTTTTCATAGAAACTTCAAAAGGGCTCTTTTGATTGGAAATTGAAAGGGCTAGGGCCATTTTAATAGATGAAAGTGATTGAAAAGCGACTACCTTCTTCAGCGACTACTCCAAAGTGATTGGAGGGCAACTAGCCCCCCCCCCCCCTTGCCCATCATTCCCCCAAACACATCCAATCAAAATTTTGAGATTGTCATTTTGTTCAGCGTAGTTGATTTCCAGATAGAAAATATGTTTTTGAGGAGGGCACTCCCCCACAGCCCTCAGAGCAAGGGTATTAAGTTATGCCCTGTGGGCATATAAGGTTTTTATTGAAAGCGTAGAAACTTCCAAAGGGCTCATTCAATTGTAAACTGAAAGGGCTAGTGCCTTTTTTAATAGTTGAAAGTGATTGGAGAGCGACTAGCGCCCCCCCCCCGCAGCCCATCATTCGCCCAAACACATCCAATCAAAAAATTTTACATAGCCAATTTGTTCACCTTAGTTGATTTCCACAAAGAAAATATGTTTTTGAGGAGGACACTCCCCCACAGCCCTCAGGGCAAGGGTTTTAAGTTATGCCCTGGGGGCATATAAGGTTTTTATGAAAGCATAGAAACTTCAAAAGGGCTCATTCAATTGGAAATTGAAAGGGCTAGTGCCTTGTTTAATATTTGAAAGTGATTGAAGAGCGACTAACGCCCCTCTCACGCCTACAATTTTCCCAAACACATCTAATCAAAATTTTGAGATATACATTTTTGTTCAACGGATCTGACAGTTCTTGAAATTAGGTCTTTGAGAATGATAACACCTTCAGAGCCCTCAGGGCAAGGGTTGTAAGTTATGCCCTGGGGGCATATAAAGTTTATATAGAAAGTTGTTATAGAAATTTCAAAAAGGGCTCATTTGATCAGAAATTGAAATTGCTCTTTTTACTAGTCAAAAGTGAATGGAGAGTATTCAACCCCCTTCTTATTCTAACCATTTCACCAAATGCATTTAATCTGAAGCGATAGGTGGCTAGTTTATTCAAGGTAGTAGAAAGTTATGGAAATAGTGTATATTTGGATTACAAACCCCCCAGAGCCTACTGGGACAAAGTTTTAAGTTCTGCCCTGGGGTCATATAAGGTTTTTATAGATAGAGTTATCGTAAAGCTTCAAAAAGGGCTCATTCAATTTGAAATTGTGAGGGCTAGTGCCCTTTGTAATAGTCGAAAATATGGGAGGGTAAATAACCCCCCTCTCACGCCCACCACTCTTCCAAACATATCCAATCAAAATTTTCAGATACCCATTTTGTTCAACGTAGTAGAAAGTTCTGGAAATTAGGTATTTGAGAATGACACCTCCCCCAGCATTCAGGGCAAGGGTTGTAAGTTATGCCATGGGGGCATATAAGATTTTTATTAAAAGTTTTGTCGTAGAAACTTCAAAAGGGCTCATTTGATTGGAAATTGAAAGGGCTATGGCCATTTTAATAGTTGAAAGTGATTGAAGAGCGACTACCTTCTTCAGCGACTACTCCAAAGTGATTGGAGGGCACCTAGACCCCCCCCCATGCCCAGCATTTCCCCAAACACATCCAATCACAATTTTGAGATAGCCATTTTGTTCCGCGTAGTTGATTTCCAGATAGAAAATATGTTTTTGAGGAGGGCACTCCCCCACAACCCTAAGGACAAGGGTTTTTATATATACCCTGGGGGCGTATAAGGTTTGTATAGAAGGCGTTGTCGTAAAAAATTCAAAAAAGACGCCTTCTATTGTAAATTAAAGGGTTAGGACCCTTTTTAATTGTCGAAATTGATTGGGGGGAAACTAGCCCCCTCCCCACTCGACGCCCATCATTCGCCCAAACACATCCAATCAAAAATTTTGACATAGCCATTTTGTTCACCTTAGTTGATTTCCACATAGAAAATATCTTTTGAGGAGGACACTTCCCCACAGCCCTCCGGGCAAGGGTTTTAAGTTATGTCCTGGGGGCATATAAGGTTTATTGAAAGCGTAGAAACTTCAAAAGGGCTCATTCAATTGGAAATTGAAAGGGCTAGTGCCTTTTTTAATAGTTGACAGTGATTGGAGAGCGACTAACGCCCCTCTCACGCCTATAATGTTCCCAAACACATGTAATCAAAATTTTGAGATATCCATTTTGTTCAACGTAGTTGAAATTCTTCAAATTAGGTCTTTTAGGATGATAACCCCCTCAGTGCCCTCAGTGCAAGGGTTGTAAGTTCTGCCCTGGGGGCATATAAAGTTTATATAGAAAGTTGTTATAGAAATTTCAAAAAGGGTTCATCTGATTGGAAATTAAAATTGCCCTTCTTAACATTCGAATGTGAATGGAGAGTAATTAACCCCCCTTTTGCGCCCACCATTTCCCAAAAAATATTCAATCGAAGTTTAGAGATAGCCATTTTGTTCAACGTAGTTGAAAGTACTGGAAATTATGTATTTACGGATGACAAACCCCCAGAGCCCCAGGGCAAAGGCTGCAAGTTCTGCCCTGGAGGCAAATATGGTTTTTATAGATAGAGTTGTCGTTAAACTTCAAAAGGCGCTAATTCAGTTTGAAATTGAAAGGACTAGTGCCCTATGTAATAGTCTAAAGTTATTGGAGGATAACTAACCCCCCTCTCACGCCTACCACTCTTCCAAACACATCCAAACAAAATTTTCAGATACCCATTTTGTTCATCGTAGTACAAAGTTTTGGAAATTAGGTCTTTGAGAATGACACCTGCCCCAGCACTCAGTGCAAGGGCTGTAAGTTTTACCCTAGGGGCATATAAGATTTTTATTAAATGTTTTTTCGTAGAAACTTCAAAAGGGCTCATTTGATTGGAAATTGAAAGGGCTAGTGGCTTTTTTAATAGTTGAAAGTGCACTTAGACCAGGGCACTTTATATCGAAGGAATTATCGTAGGAACTTTGAAAAGGGCTCATTCGATTGAAAATAGAAAGGGCTGATGCTCTTTTTAATAGTCGAAAGTGATTGGAGGAAAACTAATCCCACTACCCACGCCAACCCCCCCAATTGACTTTATGTTTAAAAACTAAATGTTGCCATAAGATTAAATCAAAATGCACTGTGTTAATGTTAATTCCCAATAAGGCATCTCAGCAGTATCCCAAGAATGTTTCAAACTTTTGGGGCTGCTTCTGCTCTTAAAATTTAACCAAATCAAAATAGCGTAAGTGTATCCAAGCTATCAAAGAAAGTAAACAGATTTTTTTGCGAATAGTATCAAGTTTTCCATTTCAGGTCAACTAGACGAGTTATGAAACTAAATGAAATAATTTTATTACTCTCCAGATTTTTAAGAAGATGTATGTTGTGATGAATTGCTGACAATTTGTCTCTAACATACAAATAGCAAGCCAAACTATAAAATCTTTAAAAAATCGAATAGATTTTAAATAATATTGTATTTTTCTCTGAAATAACTATGTCAATATAAAACGAACTGAAATCAATTAAAAAAACTTTTCCACAAAGTAAGTTTTTCAAGGAAAGGTAAAGAACTCCATTAAGCCAAAAATGGGCAAAAATAAAATCAAATAATCTACCAAGCCCTAAACTACCACAAATCAGCATCAATAAATAAATGAAACCCAAAACAAACAGAAATTACAATAAATAACCGAGTCTAACCTAAAACGAGCAGAAATTAACATAAGTTGGGCAAAAAATCCCTATGCCTTCCCAAGGACAGAACATAATTTGCACTTTACTGAAAAAAATACAAATAAATGTGCATTGTCAGTTTATGCCCTGGTGGCATATAAGGTTTTTATTGAAAGCGTAGAAACTTCAAAAGAGCTCATTCAATTTGAAATTGAAAGGGCTAATGCCTTTTTAAATAGATGAAAGTGATTGAAGCGCAACTAACCCCCCTATCACACCTACATTTTTCCCAAACGCATCCAATCAAAATTTTGAGATAGGTATTTTTGTTCAACGTATTTGAAAGTTCTTGAAATTAGGTCTTTTAGGACGATAGGACGATATATAGAAAGTTGTTATAGAAATTTCAAAAAGGGGTTCATTTGATTGGAAATTGAAATTGCCCTTTTGAATAGTCGAAAGTGAGTGGAGAGTCATTAACCCCCCTCTTACGCCCACCATTTCCCCAAAAAATTCAATCAAAGTTTAGAGATAGCCATTTTGTTCAACGTAGTTGAAAGTTCTGAAAATTATGTATTTAAGGATGACAAACCCCCTAGAGCCCCAAGGGCAAAGGTTGTAAGTTCTGCCCTGGGGGCACATAAGGTTTTTATAGATAGAGTTGTCGTAAAACTCCAAAAGGGGCTCATTCAATTTGTCTTCTTAACATTAATTTCCAAACCTATTCTAGCACCCTGAACTCGCAAAACCTCTAAGCGTTCATTCATTTTGCTCACACTTTCATCTAGGATGCTTCATAAGCATAATCTAAGTCCAGGAGAGTTTTTCTTCCCCATTTGATCCCATTGCCTTTCCTGTGCTCCTTAAGACAAAGTCCATCAAAAGGATCCACATAAAGGGGGATAGAATACAACCCTGCTTAACTCCTGATTTAATACAAAACCAGCTGCTAACCTCAATTGTGGGGAAAATGATTATGGGTTGGGCCATTTCCTCCTTCGGTGTAAGCAACTATCTCATTTAAGGGGATTAATTATCCAGGAGGGGGAAGATAGGCTTCTTTGTGAGTTAATGAGGTCTAGGACTCCCCGTTATATTGTGGCAGTAGGAAATTTTGTATTGATGGGAAGGATGTCAAATGAAGTGTAATTTTTCTTTAGTATGTCTTTTTGTATATGGCTTTAGTTGGCTTTTAAATACAGATTATTATTATTATTATTATTATTATTAAAAAACCCTACCTTAACCGCAGCAGTGTTATTCTCGTATATAGCACTAATCACTTTAATGCATTTTCTGGTATACCATAAAAGGATAAGATTGGTTATTAAAAAACAACATGTTTTTAGTGAACAAAACTCTAAAAAACAGAATTTTGATAACAATAAATATATCAAAGGAATGTCCTTTTTAAAGTGATTCCAAATATATAGAATTATTCAAACATAATGTAGAGATATATAAGGAATGACATCGTGACGAAAACTGCAGCAAACTATTCAGCTTTTCTAAGAACACTATTGTGGAGATTCTAAGTTTCTATGCCGAACTTGAAACATTTCTGTCCTATGTGACTAAATAATAGTAATAATAATAATTTATTTATAATCCGCTAATAAAAACAGGAGAGAAGCAGAGTACAAAGAAAAAAGAACACCCTCCACACACACACGTCGTATTGTCCCGAAATGCATCTGATAGAAATTTTGAGATAGCCCTTCTATTCAAAATAGTCTAAATATCATATAACAAGGCCTTGGGGTTAAAAAAAAACCCAGATATTACGGGCAAGGGTTGTAAGTTATGCACAGGGTGTATTTAAAGTTTTTTATGGAAGGGATGGTTGTTTAACTTTACAAGAGGCTCATTCTTTTTCCCTGAAAAAGACTATTTCAATATAAAACGAACAGAAATTAATTTAAAAAAACTTTTTATAGAAAATAAGTTTTTCAAAATAAAAGTAAAGAGCTTCATTAAACCAAAAATGATTAAAAATAGAATCAAATAATCTACCAAGCATATAACTACCACAAATCAGCATCAATAAATAAACGAACCCCAAAACAAACAAAAATTTAAATAAAATAAAACAGACTCAAACTCAAAACGAGTACAAATTAATATGAGTAGAGTCCGAAACCCCTATGCTTTCAAAAAGAAAGAATATAATTTGTAATTTATTGAAAAACTTCTTTTTAAATGTTTTCATTTTTATAACTTTAAGAGATCAAAAATTAATTAAGATTTTAAGGAATAAATTATCAGCATATGTATATTAAACTGAAAATCCACATTTTTTCAGTGAATTCATTTGAATTTATCTAATAAGAGGTTAAATATTCAAAAACTTCATCAAGACTATTAATATGTAAAAAAATATATATAAAAATAAAACAAAAAACAAAATAGTGTCCAAATTCTGTATAAACTAATTTTCTTCCTCCCAACCCGAAACACTAAAAACAATCCTGCGGAGAAAAAAGAAGAAAAACTTGAACTACAAATATGCCTCGCTAAAGTGGTAAGAAACCAGCGGTGGCAATTCACGATAATTTAGAATGGAAAAACAAAATTTTCAAGATCTAGTGGATGGCACAATTTTGCCGTTTTTTCCAATTTTTTCAGTGGAAATACCAAAAACAGCATTACTGAATGAAAAGAACAAAAAACATATTTTTCAAAATCAAGGAGGGAGGGGCGGAGGGCACATTTCTCCGAACCCTAGGATTTAGAAGCGATTCTTGGGATGTTAGTAAATTCTTATTGGTAGACCTGATTCTGTATAAATTGAGGGATGAATATATTTTTGAATCGAACAGTTCCCCATTTAGAATTTGAAATCCATCAAATAATCCTTTTAACTATAGTTTTTTCTAATATAAAATTTATAACTTAATCATAAGATCTTAGAACAATATATATATATATATATATATATATATATATATATATATATATATATATATATATATATATATATATATATATATATATATATATATATATATATATATATATATATATATATATATATATATATATATATATATATATATATATATATATATATATATATATATATATATATATATATATATATATATATATATATATATATATATATATATATATATATATATATATATATATATATAAAGGATATGTCTCAATGAGTTTTTGCCCCTCAACATTTTTTGGTTCATTGAACCCAAAAATAGTTGGGTGAACCAGTACCCCAATAACCCAAGTGCATAAATTTACCAAAAAAATTTACGAAATTTTACCGATTTTACCAAATTTAGAATTTGGGAAAATCGTGCATATCAATGTGGGAGGTTCTTATTAGTATTTTCGTTGAAAAATACCTTTTTTTTTATTTTCAATGTAAAAATCAAGAAACAACAAATTCATCCCCCTAACTCTAAGAAATACACTTTGCCCCCCGTACATTTTTGTGAATTATCTCCCCTGGATGAAATTGCCCTTAACATTTGCAAAAATGAAGACTGGGAACGTTCCCATTAACTAACTTCTGCAATCCTGTCCTGTTTTTAATAAAGGAGCAATAAATGTGCTATGATATTCAAAATATTAATATATTTACAAATTTTAAAGACTGTAAATTGAAATATATATAATACAATTCCCCTGCAGGTCAATTCCCTCAACAACCAGGCCAGTTCCCGCAACAGCCAGGTCAGTTCCCAAATGACCTTGCTCCAGACGTCGTGGCTTTTACCGCTGTCAGGGCTTCAGATTTTACGAGGAATGCCATATCTCAAGTCCGCTTCGACGTCACCGTAACCGACATCGGCTATGGATGGCTTCCAGATAGAAGCGAATTCGTGTGCTACTACCCCGGTCTTTATTTCTTCACTTTTTCTGCTCTGTCACCAATTGGAAGGCAGTTCAAGTAAGTTGATAGTTTATGCTTAATATATATATATATATATATATATATATATATATATATATATATATATATATATATATTTTTTATATATATATATATATATATATATATATATATATATATATATATATATATATATATATATATATATATATATATATATATATATATATATATATATATATATATATATATATATATATATATATATATATATATATATATATATATTATTATTATTATTTATTTATAACCCGTCGTTACAAAAACACAAGACAGAGTACAATAAAGATAAAGAAAAAAAAAAAAAAAAAAAAAGGGACAAATAATACTTAAACGGATACAAACGAGAAAAAAAAAAAAATTACAAGAAATAATAAACATTTATACACTTGACTACTGCTTGAGTAAAATATGCCAGGGGTGGTTACCAATTTTACTGTTAAAACGGGATATCTAATTTTCAATTATGAGAGTGGGATCTGCCAGTTTATACCTATTAATGAGGTATGTGTTACGTGTCCAGGGGGGAGTCTTAAAGGTACTTAGCATATTTAAAAAATATTGCTCGAAGTTTCTGTTTAGCGGTGCATGGAAATGTTCGCCAAAAAGGGCTCAGGTATAAAAAATGGGGCAATGCTAGTGCAGTATACAGCCGAGCAAGGATAAACCGGTTGAAACTGAACTTCGTTGCAACCAATCTGCTGTATGCAAAACCGGTACGCTTTTCGAGATGTTGAATTAATAGCTGTCGTGTGTGTCTCAGCGTTTTACCAATCGGTAGTCCAAGATAAATGATGTGATCTGCTGGCTTAATACTTGTCTGTCCAAGGTCTATGGTAGGCGGGACTTGGTTTTCGGGCCAATTAAACAGTAATACCTCTGATTTTGCAGCGTTAAATTCTAGGCCTATCGCAGCATATTACTTTTGAAAAATAGCAAAATTGCATTCAATGCCACCAATATTCCGGCTCATATTTAAAATATCGTCCGCATAACAAAGAAGAGAAAGGTCAATACCATCCAGAACACACGTTATTTGGTAATTTTCCTGTGCTGGAAGAACACTGTTATTAAAAGCCGGGGCAGAAGTAGGAGCACCTTGCCGGGCGCCTTTTCGTACTGGGACGGTTGGGTAAATTTCCTTATATTCTTCTCGGGCGAAACAACTTTTATTTGTGCCTGGAGGTTTTCATACATGTCCTTTAATGGCATTATGACATCTCGTTGGACGCCTCTCTTTCCCATTTCTAGAATAATTTGGTCGTGGATAAGGGAATCAACCGCACGCTTGACATCATGAATACCGATCGCGACCGACTCGCCTGAGCTTTCAGCGTCAATACGGACAGAAGCCACGACGCTTAGCGCATGGCCACAACCAAGACCAGGTTGAAAGCCAAATTGGGAGGGTGGTGCGTAACATTTCTCATTTATTTCTTTAATTATAAGTAGCTCAAAAATTTTGCAAAAAGTTGTTGATATAGTAATGGGTCGAAAAGACGTACATTCTTCCAGGGGTTTCCCCTTTTTTGGCACAGGGGTAAGGGACCCTATGCAAAAATTACTGGGAACCACACCTTGCACAAAAATCATCTGAAAAAGCAGGGCAAGGTGCTGAAAGAGCATTGAAGATGGGTTTTTTAAATGAAGAGCAGAAATTCCATCAGCACCACGTGACTTTTTCTTTTTAATGCGATGGAGCACGTTCTGAACCTCGGATACCGACACAGTAACGTCAGAACGGTCGGTGCTTGATAGGAAATTATGCAGCTCTGCCTTGTATTTTGCACTAAGAGTCGGACAAGGGGATTTAAATTCTTGTTCGTAATAAGTTCTCCAAGATTCAAGGGAAATTGAAGATGCAGCAAAATTCGGCTTTCTTTCGGAAAGAGTCTTCCATATAAGGTCAGGATTTCGTAGAGCATCTTCAGAAGACTTAGCAATTACATTAGACTGGTGGAGAGCCAATTCTTTTCCAAACTTTCTTTTTGTAAGGAGTCTAACGGCATTTACAACCCCCATTCTCGGCCGTCCACACTCCTTCCAAACAGAAAGCCAAAATTTTGCCTGGTTGCATGCATTAACTAGTCCAGCATTTTGCGACCAACCTGAAACTTGCGTACCGGTCTTAATTTTCTTTATGGGAACAGCAGCTTCCTCAGCTTAGCGAAGAGCGTGTGTAATTTGGGCGGCATATATATCAAGTTCAAGTCGGGCCTCGTTCAGTTCAATTTGTCGTGACTGGATCAGAAGGTCAAATGGGATTTTAATTTTAGCTAAAATTTCATCCGAAACTTCCGTGTAAACCGACGTATTAACATTACTCCAATCCCGTATTTGTGTCCATTTTTTTGTAGTTTTTGCTGCGTTATTTTGGTGTGGATGCTCAGATTGTGTAGCGGGAGGTGTGATTTGCAGTTCTATTGAAAAATGGTCAGAAGTAAAAGTAGTGTCAGACACCCGTACTGAAGTAGGGATTAGGTCTTTAGAGCAAATAACATGGTCTAAATTAGAAGTACTTCCTGTGTTGTGTATGTATGTAAAATTTTGGTTTTTTTCTAAAATGGTAAATGTATCATCTAGGAGACCATGTACCATACTTTCACGATCACCAGTAAAAAGCGCATTAGTTTCAGTAAATTCAGCACTCATAGGACAGTTAAAATCACCTAATATTACACAAGGCAATCTTTCTAATCGGATTTTGCTAAGACATTCAGCTAATTTACGTAAACTTTGCGCAAATTCGGAATGAGATGCGTCATCATGATAGTCGGTTGGCATGTATACGTTCACAAAAACAAAATTACACACTTGAACCGCTAGAATGTTTTGCGTTGAAAAAAACAACTTTGATTCAACATCATTACTAATATACGTCACGAGACCCCGGAGGGCCTTCCTTGGTCCTTTTTTCTGACAGCAGGAACAACATACATGTTATTAGCACGGAAAATGTCCAGTTGACCTACAGAAATAGGAAGAGCAAAGTGCTCTTGGATACACACAATTTGATTGCTTTTTAGCATTTCACAAACTATTGGGTGCCTTTTTGCGAAATTCCCATTCATATTCCAAGATAAAATGTTCATTGAGTAGCACGGGCAAGCCTATTAGCTTTTGAGTCTGCGTTTGCAGGTTTATTTGCCGAGCAACGGACGCTGTAGCAAGAATGTCCACTAGTGTTGCAGCTTATGCAAAAAAGCAGTTGTTTACAGGGATTGAGACGATCAGATTTATGTTCTACGGATCCACATCTTGAACATTTGGGCTGATTGGTGCACTTGGATGCTAAATGACCGACTGTATGACACGAGTAGCATCGTCTTGGAGTGAACACGAATACTTCGGCGGGTAGTTTTTCGTAGTGCACTTTAATGGAGTTGCGGACGAAGATTTCGAGCTCGTGTCGCGACTCAAAATAAACTTTGAACGCACGAGAGGATCCACATTGCATAACTTTTGTAGCACGGGGGATAAGTTCGCGCAATGACTGCTCATTCAGGTCTTCAGGGACGCGCTTGAGTACACCAATATAGCTCGGTGAGCGTACGGACGCAGTAACACCACATTTATCACTTTTCAGTGTTGAGGCAATTATATCAGCAGTTTTCTTAGATTTCACCACAAGTTTCCAGTCACCCTTCAGTTTACGAAGCTCACTTATTTCCTCGCTGTTCGGACAGACCTTGTCAATAAATTCCTTTCGCGCACTAGGTGTATTTAAGCTGTCAGGTAAGTTTTTGAGGACAACAGCGTAACAGGGCCGGAGGAGTTATATATATATATATATATATATATATATATATATATATATATATATATATATATATATATATATATATATATATATATATATATATATATATATATATATATATATATATATATATATATATATATATATATATGCAAACATAATAATATTTAAAGGCATAATTATAAGGGATAGTTGTAATTATAATTGTAATATAATAATTGTAATTGTAATTTTAAAATGTAATTGTAATTGTAATAAATCATAGTTGTAAGATATTAGACAATAGAAAAAGCCAATGTTTTTGGCTCCTTGAACCTTCAGTAACGGAACCACCGAGCAATGACAACAGTTTTAGTTAATGGCAATTGAACAAGCTTTCCTCTCTTGTACACAGGGGTGCCAATTTACAAGAATTAAGAGTAGGGGGAGGGGCATAGATTTTCAATTAGTGTTGTTGTTTTTATTTTTTCAAAATGGTAATTAAATTAAACGCACTATGGTGTGAAAAAAGCTCGTTTGTAAAATGTTGGGAAACTTTTTAATTGTAATTCAGAGATTCCTAGAGAAGACGGATTTTTTTTTTTTTTTTCTCAAAACCAAGTAATCAATTCAATTTGAGGTGCAGTCCAATAGGTGAAAACAGCACCTATGTTTTGTCACCCCTCTGGCACCCCTCTCTCATTTTTTTTATCACTATCCCTATATCTCTTTCCAAATAGTATACATTATATTTATGAATACAGGTAGGGTTCACTTTGATGCGTGTTTCTGCTGTCATACTTGTCGACTTTGTTTCTTTTATCAAAACCATGAGATTAATTCAATTTTAAAGGGCTCTCCGATTTGATAAACCCTTTACCATATTTTGCTTCACTTTTTCCTTCTCTCTCTTCTTTTTTCAATATTCTTTAACCTCTTCCGAATCAAACAGTTCGTGGTAATGAACTGTAAGTAAGGAGCGACCCGGCTCAATAGTAACCGAAACTCTAAAAAACGGTATTTGATACCAATAGATACATCAAAAGAATCAGATTGTTACGCTGATTTCAAATATATAAGCTTTATCAAGTTTAGTCCTACCTGTCAAAAGTTAAGCGCCTGAGAAAATTTGCCAGATTTTCGAAAAAAGGATGAAACACCCTCTAAAAGTCTTAAAACCTTAATAAAAATCCCACCATCAGATTAAGCGTATCAGAGAACCCATATGTAGAGGTTTCAAGCTCCTATCTGCAAAACTGTGGAATTTTGCATTTTTTGCAAGAAGAAAGATCACGGATGCGTGTTTATTTTTTTTTTTTTATGTTTTTTCCCAGGGGTGATCGTATCGCCCCAGTGGTCCTAGGATATCGCAGAAGGGCTCATTCGAACGGAAAAAAAGTTCTAGTGCCCTTTTTAAGTAACCCAAAAACTGGAGGGCAGCTAGGCCCCATTCCACGCTCATTTTTTTCCAAAGTAACCCGATCAAAATTTTGAGATAGCCATTATGTTCAGCATGGTCAAAAAAAGTAATAACTATGTCTTTGAGGATGACTGAATCCCCCACAGTCCCCGGGGGAAGGGATTCAAGCTATGAACTTTGCCCAATGTTTACATATAGCATTGGTTATTGAGAAGTATATAGACGTTTTCAGGGGGGATTTTTTCCGGTAGTGGAGGTGGGGGTGGGGGGCTACGTGGAAGGATCTTTCCTTGGAGGAAATTTTCATGGGGGAAGGGACCCGATTTCCCAGCATTATTAAAAAAAACGATCAGAAATTAAATAAAAATAAACAAGTTTTTCAACTGAAAGTAAGGAGCAACATAAACACTTAAAACGAACAGAAATTATTATATATATGATTGGGTTTGCCCCCTAGTCAATCCCTCGCTCTTTACGCTAAACTTTTTTTTTAATACTTTCATAAGAGCTATTTATTCTGATTAACGGCCTTTGTAATTAAGGGGTAATTTTTAAAGAATTGGAAAATAATTCGAACTTTAGCGTAAAGAGCGAGGCATTGACTGGGGAGCGAACACCCTAATATACGTATTAAAAATATATGAATACAGAAGTTCGTTGCGTAAGTTAATTCGTAAGTTACATATATTTATTACTAATAAAAACGTTATAAAACTAATAAAAACGTTATAAACGTTTATAACGTTATAAAAACGTTATAAAAAACTAATAAAAACGTAATAAAAATGCAAGAGTTGGAATGTAACTGTGACAAGGTAAACCACTAAACAGACAAATCTTACACTTTCCGACTATTGAATATACATTAAATAAATTTAATTTTAAATATTAAAATATTCAACATTCAACTGTTTCACCGTAATAAAACACCACACGCAACGTAAATATTTCAACTCTTGCTTTTCAACGAAAGAAATTCAAAATTAGCATTGAAAAATCAAGAAAATGTAACTGTGACAACGTAAAGCACAACCAAACACTACTCAAATAGTCAAACTCTTGCATTTCAATGAAAGAAATCCAAAATGAACTTTTAAAAATCACGAAAATCTAACTGTGACAAGGTAAACAACTAATAAACAATACTGAAATATTCCAATTCTTGCATTTCAAAGAAAGAAATACAAAATTAAAATATAAAAATAAATAAAATGTATCTGTGACATGGTAAACCACTACCAAACACTTCTGAAATAATCCAACTCTTTTATATCAACGAAATAAATTCAAAATGAACATTGAAAAATCAAGAGAATGTAACTGTGACAAGGTAAGCCATAACCAGACACTTCTGAAATAATCCAACTCTTGCATTTCAACGAAAGAAATTCAAATGAACTTTGAAAAATAGAGATAATATGTAAGTGTGACTTTTTATACCATAGCCAGAGACTACTGAAATATTAAAACTCTTGCATTTCAACGAAATAAATTCAAATGAACAATGAAAAAATCAAGAAAATGTAACTGTGACAAGTTAAACCCCAACCAAACACTACTGAAATATTCCAATTCTTGCATTTCAATGAAAGAAATTCAAAATGAACTTTGAAAAATCAAGAAAATGTAACTGTGACAATGTAAAACACAACCAAAAACTAATGAAATATTCCAACTCTTTCATTTAAACGAAATAAATTCAAAATGAAAATTTAAAAATAAAGAAAATGTAACTTTGACAAGGTAAACCAAAACCAAACACTACAGAAATAGTCCAACTCTTTCATTTCAACGAAAGAAAAACAAAATGAACTATGAAAAATCAACAAAATATAACAGTGAAAAGTTAAACCACAACAAAACTCTACTGAAATAATCCATCTCTTGCATTTCAAAGAAAGAAATTCAAAATTAACTTTGAAAAATCAAGAAAATGTAACTGTGACAAGGTAAACCATAAGCAAACACTACTGAAATATTCCAACTCTTTAATTTCAACTATATAAACTATTTTATAAAAAATATTTTTAAATAAAATTTAACTGTTAAATTTTTAAAAAAAATCAACGACTAATGAAATATTACAACTCGTTAATCTCATCTGATAAAATTCAAAATTAACTTTGAAAAATCCAAAAACTGTTAATGTGACAAGGTAAACCACAACCAAACACTCCTGAAATATTCCAACTCTTGCATTTCAACGAAAGAAATATAAAATGAACATTTAACAATCAAGAAAATGTAACTGTGACAAGTTATACCAAATCCATACACTACTGAAATATTCCAACTCTTTCATTTCAACGAAAGAAATTCAAAATGAACATAGAACCATCATGAAATTTTAAATGTGACAAGGTAAACCACAAACAAACAATACTGAAATATTCCAACTCTTGCATTTCAACGGAAGAAATTCAAATGTACATTGAAAAATCACAAAAATGTAAATTTGACAATGTAACCCATAAGCAAACACGACTGAAATATTTCAACTCTTGCTTTTCAGTGAAAGAAATTTTAAATGATCTTTGAAAAATAAAAAAAATGTAACTGTGATAATGTAAACCACAATCAAACACTACTGAACTATTCCAACTATTTTATTTCAAAGAAATAAATTCAAAATGAACTTTGAAAAATCACGAATATGTAACTGTGATAAGGCAAACCAAGACCAAACACTACTGAACTATTCCAACTCTTTAATTTCAAATAATTAAATTAAAAATTAAATTTTAAAAATCAAGAAAATCTAAATTTGAAAATGTAAACCACAACCAAACACTTTTGAAATATTCAAACTCTTGTAATTCAACTAAATTAATTAAAAATTTACTTAGAAAAATAGAGAAAATTTAACTGTGACAATGTAAACCACAACAACACACTACTGAAATATTTCAACTCTTGCATTTAAACGAAATAAAATCAAATTAACATTGAAAAATCAAGAAAATGTAACTGTTAAAAGGTAAACCACAAGCAAACACTACTGAAATATTCCAATTCTTTCTTTTCAACGAAAGAAATTCAAAATGAACTTTTAAAAATCAAGAAAATTTAACTGTGACACGTTAAACCACAACCAAAAACTGCATAAATATTCAAACACTTTCTTTTCAACGAAATAAATTAAAAAATAAATTTTAAGAAAAAAGAAAATTAAAATTTGAAAATTTAAAAAAATGCAAATAAAAAATTAACGATTCAAACTCTTGAATTTAAAAGAAATAAATTCAAAATAAAATTTGAAAAATCAAGAAAATGTAACTTTGACAAGGTAAACCACAACCAAACGCTACTTAAATATTCCAACTCTTGAATTTCAAGGAAAGAATTTCAAAATAAACTTTGAAAAATGAAAGAAATGTAACTGTAATAAAGCAAACCATGAGCTAACACTACTGAAATTTTCCAACTCCTGCATTTCAACGAAAGAAATTCAAATTAACTTTGAAAAATCATTAAAATAGAACTGTGACACTTTAAACCACAACAAAACACTCCTGAAATAGTACATCTCGTTCATTTAGACTAAATAAATTAAGAATGAAATTTTTAAATATCATGAATATGTATCTGTCACAAGGAAAACCACAACCAGAAACTATTTAAATAGTACAACTCTAGCATTTCAAATAAAGAAGTTCAAATGTCCTTTTAAATATCTTGAAATTTTAACTGTGACAAGGTAAACCACAACCAAACACTACTGAAATATTTCAACTCTTGCATTTCAACGAAAGAAATTCAAAATGAACTTTGAAAAATCAAGAAAATGTAACTGTGACAAGGTAAACTACAACCAAACACTACTGAAATATTCCAAATCTTGCATTTCAATGAAAGAAATTAAGAATTAACTTTTAAAAATAAATAAAATTTAACTTTGATATTGTAAACCATCCCCAAACACTACTGAAATCTTCCAACTCTTACATTTAAAGTGACTAACTAAGAAATGAACTTTGAAAAATAAATAAACAGAACCTGTGAAAATTAACCCAACACGCATAAGAAACTTAAATAGTAAAAATATCTATTTTCCACTAAATAGGATCCAAATGAGCATTGAAAGATCAAGAAAATGTAAAATTGACTAGGTAAAACACAACCAAACCCTACTGAAATATTTCAGCTCTGGCTTTTCAACGAAAGAAATTCAAAATAAAATTTGAAAAATCAGGAAAATCTAACTGTGTTAAGGTAAACAACAAACAAACACTACTGAAATATTCCAACTCTTGCATTTCACCGAAAGAAATTCAAAATGAACTTTGAACAATCAAGAAAATGTAACTGTGACATTGATTAAGACAATGTAACTCTAAAAATGTAAACCACAACTAAACACTAATTAAATATTCAAACTCTTGAATCTAAACGAAAGAAATTCAAAATGAACTTTGAAAAATCAAGAAAATGTAACTGTGACAAGGTAAACCACAGCCAAACACTACTGAAATATTCCAACTCTTGCATTTCAACGAAAGAAATTCAAAATGAACAGTGAAAAATCAATAAAATGTAACTGTGACAAGTTATACCAAATCCATACACTACTGAAATATTCCAACTCTTGCATTTCAACGAAAGAAATTAAAAATGAACTTTGAAAAATAAAGAAAATGTAAATGTGACAAGTTAAACCACAAACAAACAAAAATTAAATATTACAACTCTTTCATTAAAATTAAATAAATTCAAAATTTAATTTTAAAAATAAATAAAATTTAAAAGAGAAAAGGTAAACAAAAACAAAACAATACAGAAATATTCAAACTCTAGAATTACAAAGAAATAAATTAAAAATAAACTTTGAAAAATCAGGAAAGTGTAACTGTGACAAGGTAAACCACAACCAAACGCTACTGAAATATTCCAACTCTTGCATTTCAACGAAAGAAATTCAAAATGAACTTTGAAAAATCAAGAAAATGTAACTGTGACAAGGTAAACCACAACCACACACTACTGAAATATTACAACTCTGTCATTTCAAAGAAATAAATTAACAATGAACTTTGAAAAATCATGAACAGGTAACTGTGACAAGGTAAACCACAACCATACACTACTGAAATATTCCAACTCTTGCATTTCAATGAAAGAAATTCAAAATGAAATTTGAAAAATAAAGAAAATGTAACTGTGACAAGGTAAACCACATAGAAACACTACTGAAAAATTCCAACTCTTGTATTTCAAAGAAAGAAATTTAAAATAAACTTTCAAAAATCAAGAAAATGTAACTTTGACATGGTAAAACATATCCAAACACTACTGAAATATTCCAACTCTTGAATTTCAACGGAATAAATTCAAAATTAATTTTGAAAAATAAAGAAAATGTAACTTTGACATGTTAAACCAAAAAAAAACCCTATTGAAATTATCCAACTCTTTCATATAAAATATATAAATTCAAAAATAACTTTTTAAAGTCAGGAAAATGTAACTGTGACAAGGTAAACCACTACCAAACACTACTGAAATATTCCAACTCTTTCATTTCAACGAAAGAAATTCAAAATGAAATTTAAAAAATTAAGAAAATGTAACTTTAACATGGTAAACGACAACCAAACACTACTTAAATATTCCAACTCTTGCATTTCAACGAAAGAAATTCAAAATGATTTTGAAAAATCAAGAAAATGTAACTTTGACAAGGTAAACCATAACCAAACACTACTGAAATATTCCATCTCTTCCATTTCATAGAAAGAAATTCAAAATGAACTTTGAAAAATCAAGAAAATGTAACTGTGACAAGGTAACCCACAAGCAAACACTACTGAAATATTCCAACTCTTGCATTTCAACGAAAGAAATTCAAATTAATTTTGAAAAATCAAGAAAATGTAACTGTGACAATTTAGACAACTAACAAACACCACTTAAATATTCAAAATCTTGCATTTCAAAGAAATAAATTCAAAATTAACTTTGAAAAATTAAGAAAATGTAACTGTGACAAGGTAAACCACAACCAAACACTAGTGAAATATTCCAACTCTTGCATTTCAACGAAAGAAATTCAAAATGAAGTTTGAAAAATCAGGCCTTTGGGGTGTCGGGGGGGACCTTTTTTTTGGGGGGGGGAGGGGCCGGGGGGAGGGTCGTTCTGTGTCTCAATGCACAAAAAAATATTAAAAAATGGGGAAGGGAAGGGGAGGAGGGGAAGAGGGGAGGGGGAGGAGGGGGAGGGGATGGGTGGGAGGGGAGGGGAGGGGAGGGAGGAGGGGAGGGGGAGGAGGGGGAGGGGATGGGTGGGAGGGGAGGGGATGGGATGGGAAGGAGGGGGGGAGATGGAGGGAGAGGGAGGGGGGCCCTTTGTGGCTCTTTGGGGGTCCGGTGGCCCATTGGGAGCCTGGGGGACCTTTGAGGACCCGGGGAGGGCCTTTGGGGGTCCGGTGGCCAATTGGGAGCCTGGGGGACCTTTGAGGATCGGGGTAGGGGGATCGGGGCCCTTTGGGGCTTTGGGGACCGGGTGAGGGCCTTTGGGAGTCCGGGGGCCCTTTGGGAGCCCTGGGAACCTTTGGGGACCGGGGGGTTTCTTCTGGATTGGGGTACGGGGATTGGAACCCTTTGGATCGGGGTAGGGTGATTGGGGCCCTTTGGGGTTGGGGTAGGGGACCTCACAACACTGTTAAAATACAACTTGTGTATTATAACGACCACCCTCGAATTCTCTTCTAAAACCTTTCCTAAAATCTTCTTTCAAAATGTCTCTAACTGTTTCGCCAAAATAATCCCATAAAATGGATAAAGCCGTTTCACCCAAATAATCCCTAAACGTAATTTCTGTGTGTTCCTTTTGTTTGGCATCTCTGCGCTAACGCATTTCAAATTTCTAGGTAACCCTTTCCTACATTAATCTCTTCATCTCATAAGTTTTCCTAGCTAAAATATAAAGGTTTCGTTATAATATCAATTTATCTCTCCGACTTAAAGCTCAGTGAAGCCGTATTTAAGAATATAATTTTTATCTATTTAGACTCCTGCATAATTCAAAGATATCAAGTGATTTCATTTATAATTCCTGACACTAAAGATCAATGAAGCCCTATTTAAAAATGGAATATTAATTTTTCTCTCTGACTAAAAGAATGTTTATCCCTCAGACCTAAGATTAAAGAAGCCTTAATGTTTCATAATTCTCCCCATCGTGAATCAATAATGTCCCCTAGTGAGTATGTAAATCAAGTTCACAGGTGCTACTCGTGACAGCACCACGTGGTTTATGGTTTTCCAAGTGACAAAATCCCTGTTTTTTCAAATTCTCATTGACAAAAAACATAAAAAATCCATAATTTGATGTTGACATCCGAAAACCATAAAAACATCAAATAAATCGAACAACACACATAACCATCCATGAAAATAGCCATAAATGTGAGAAAATTCCTGTTTTTCCAAGTGAGAAAATTCATGTTTTTTCATTCTCACTGAGAAAACCATATAACAGACATGAATTGCTGTTGACATCCATAAATGTGACATAGTTCCTGTTTTTCAAATTCTCACTGACAAAAACCATAAAACATCCATGAAAAACATCAAATAAATCGACCCACACACATAACCATCCAAGAAAACATACATAAATGTGACAAAATTCCTGTTTTTCAAATTCACATTGACAAAAAACCATAAACCACGTGGTTCTCGTGCCAATATATGGTGTTAAAAAAAGTTGTAGGTGGCAGCAGGGGTGGGTGACACGACTGGTACCCCCTCCTCTACTCTTAAAACGAACAGATATTATTCTGTATATGAAAGGGGTTGTCCCCTCCTCAACGCCTCGCTCTTTATGCTCAATTTTGACTCTTTTTCACAACTCTATTCTTTAAAACAATAAAAAAACTTTAGCGTAAAGAGCGAGGTGTTAAGGAGTGGTTAAGGTTCTATAACTTTTAGAGGGTG
The DNA here is from genome assembly GCF_049724085.1 of Artemia sp. Qi Xiang Cuo. Lineage (NCBI taxonomy): Eukaryota > Metazoa > Arthropoda > Branchiopoda > Anostraca > Artemiidae > Artemia > Artemia sp. Qi Xiang Cuo. Next base: position 6,130,802 of record NC_142810.1, read on the forward strand.
TTTTCCCCATTTTTCCAAAATCAGGCAAATTTTGTCAGGCGTGTAACTCTTGATGGGTAGGACTAAACTTGATGAAAGTTATGTATTTGAAATCAGCATTAAAATCTAATTCTTTTGAATTATCTATTGGTATAAAAATTTCATTTTTTTAGTTTCGGTTACTATTGAGCAGGGTCGCTCCTTACTTACAGTTCGTTAGTACGAACTGTTTGATAATCTTCTCAGCAGTAGCAGCCACATTCACTGATTCAGTGTGATACAACTCACCACAGCTCTAAGCCGCCTGAGGCCAACACAGCTACGCACGCTCCTCCTACATGCTAATCTATTCAAAGCCTCCTCTTTAAACCCCCCCAGGAAGTTTCCTTTTCCCTTAAATCTTTCTCTACGACATCCTCCCACTTTCACCGTGAACGACCTGCTTTGAATGATGTTAAACTATTAACAGTTGCAAGCAATAAGGTATAATGTTTAAACTTAGTACACTTAATTGAATTACCATTCAAAGTTATTAGTCAGCTTTTACTTCCTAATAGTTCGTCCCAGTAATTCAATTGTATGTTAACATACATAACATAAGGTAAGTAGAAAGGCCCCTATTGACACTGTTGCCCATCCCTGCTGCCACCTACAACTTTTTTTAACACCTAATATTGGCATAGAGTCATTAGGGAGAACACGTGGTTAATGGGGTCAATGACATGGAACACCTGTGCTGTCAGTCATTAATCAAATTGTTTCAGGGGAAGTTAATTAATGTCTGACAGATGACGTCAAGTTAACTTATGTCTTTGGAGTTCGACCAGAATTGTTTCCAGGGCAAATTTTAGATCACACATGACAGCCAATGTCCTGATTGATTGATTTGATAGGACAGGGGATTTAAATTATTGTTTTAAAGGGGAATTATTGATTCCCGAAAGGGGAATTAATTTTTTGTTTCCAAAGACAATTGTTTCTGAGCGAATGTCTATATTAATGTCTTTGGAGTTCTACCAAGAGAATTGTTTCCGAGCGGATGTTTTGATCTTAGCAATGTATTGTTTTAGTGCGGGAATCAGGTTTCTTAGCAATTTGAAATGTGACAGCTCAGAGATGCCAAAAACAAAGGAACACGCTGAAATTACGTTTAGGGGTTATTTGGGCGAAAAAGTTTTAGACATTTTAGGGAATTATTTCGGCGAAACAGTTAGAGACATTTTAAAAGATGATTTTGAAGAGATTTTAGAAGAGGATTTGAGTGTGAAACTCTGTGGTCGTTATAATACACAAGTTCCATTTGAACAGTGTTGTGAGGTCCCCTACCACAACCCCAAAGGGTTCCGATCCCCCCACCCCAACCCGAAGGAAGCCCCTGGTCCTCAAAGGTTCTCCGGGCTCCCAAAGGGCCCCCGGCGACCCAAAGGCTCCTGAACCCACATTTTAATACTTTTTTAAGGCTTTATTATATCTTTTCAGAACAAATTATTATTTTATGGAATTATTTTGGCGAAACAGTTAGAAACATTTTAAAAGATGATTTTTGAAGAGATTTTAGAAGAGGATTTGAGGGTCAAACTCTGTGGTCGTTATAATACACAAGTTCCATTTGAACAGTGTCGTGAGGTCCTCTACCCCAACCCCAAAGGGTTTCGATCCCCCCTACCCCCACCCCGAAGGAAGCCCCCGGTCCTTAAAGGTTCTCCGGGCTCCCAAAGGGCCCCCGGCGCCCCAAAGGCTCCCGAGCCCCCATTTTAATACTTTTTTAAGGCTTTGTTATATCTTTTCAGAACAAATTATTATTTTAGGGAATTATTTCGGCGAAACAGTTAGAGACATTTTAAAAGATGATGGGATGGGTGGTTTGCTATTTTTGACTTTTCTTTGTCGGATTTCTTAGCCTTTCATAGGTGTGTGTTGTCAGAAAATTATGATTTGGGATGTGTAGTTTGCTATTTGGACTTTTCAGAGCTAGGATTCTTAGTCTCTCATAGGTGTTTGTTGTCTGAAACTATTAGTTTGGGATGAGTAGTTTGCCATTTCCGGCTGTTATGAGCTAGGGTTTCCTAGTATTTCGTAGGTAAATGTTGTCAGAAAATTTTAATTTGGGATATGTAAATAACTATTTCGGGCTATTCTGAGCTAGATTTCTTAGTCCCTCATAGGTGTTTCGTGTCTGAAACCTATAGTTTGGGATGAGTAGTTTGCTATTTTTGACTTTTCTGAGCTAGGTTTCTTAGTCTTTCATAGGTATGTGTTGTCTCAAACCTATGATTTAGGATATGTAAATTTCTATTTTTGACTTTTCTGAGCTGGATTTCTTAGCCTTTCATAGGTGTGTTGTCAGAAAATTATGATTTGGGATGTTTAGTTTGCTATTTGGACTTTTCAGAGCTAGGATTCTTAGTTTCTCATAGGTATGTGTTGACTGAAACTTATGATTTGGGATATGTAAATTACTATTTCGGGCTTTTCTAAGCTAGATTGCTTAGTCTTTCGTAGGTGAATGTTGTCAGAAACCTATGATTTGGGATGGGTGGATTACTCTTTTTGACTTTTCTGAGCTGGATTTCTTAGCCGTTCATAGGTGTGTGTTGTCTGAAACTTATGATTTGGGATGGTTGATTTGCTATTTCCGGCTTTTATTAGCTAGGTTTCTTAGCCTTTCAGAGGTGTGTGTTGTCAGAAAATTATGATTTGGGATGTGTAGTTTGCTATTTGGACTTTTCAGAGCTAGGATTCTTAGTCCCTCATAGGTGTTTGTTGTCTGAAACCTATAGTTTGGGATGAGTAGTTTGCTATTTTTGACTTTTCTGAGCTGGATTTCTTAGCCTTTCATAGGTGTGTGATGTATGAAACTTATGATTTGGGATATGTAAATTACTATTTAGGGCTTTTCTGATCTAGATTTCTTAGTCTTTCGTTGATGTGTGTTATCTGAAAATTTTTATATTATTTTGGGAAAATAGATTTGATCAATAACTTATTTCATTTTCATTGAGAAAATTCAGAATCGAAGTTGAACTTTTCTACTTGCTGGAAAGTACTTTGAACAGAACTATAATTTTTTTCATCTCTTTGAGATAGGTTAGAATTGAATTTAAGAAAATTTGGAATTGAAGTGAAACTTTTTATCTTCATGGAAAATAATCAAAATCATAGTATAACTTTTCATATCTTCTGCGGAATAATTTGAACTAAACTTTGTATTTTTTATGTCTTGGTGAACTTGAAACTGAAGTGAAAGATTCATATTTTTTTTATAGAAATTAGAATTGAATTGTGTTCTTTGGTAAAATTCAAAAGCGAACTTGAATTTTTCTATCTTCTTTGGACAATTAGGAAGAGTATCTTAAATATTTTCGTCTCTTTGATAAAGGTTGGAACTAAATTTAATAAAATTTTAAATTAAAGGGAAACTATTTATCTTCATAGGAAATAAACACAAATCATAGCATAACTTTTCCTATCTTAAAAAGAAAAATTTGAACTAAACTTTAAATTTTTTATGTCTTGGTGAACTTAAAACTGAAGTGGAAGCTTTTTATTTTCTCTGGAGAAATTGGAATTGAATTGGGTTCTTTGTTAAAATTCAGAAGAGAACTTGAGCTTTTCTATCTTCTTTGAAAAATTTGGAACAGTATTTTAAATTTTTTCATCTCTTTGAGAAAAATCTTAACTGAAATGGAAATTTTTTATATTATTTTGGGGAAATAGAATTGATCATGTCGGAAATAGCAAATTACATACCTCAAATCATAAGTTTCAGACAACACACACCAACGAAATACTAAGAAGTCTTAGCTCAGAAAAGCCTGAAATAACCAACTATTCATCCCAAACTGTAGGTTTCAGACAACAAACACCTATGAGGGACTAAGAATCCTAGCTCTGAAAAGTCCAAAAAGCAAACTATAAATCACAAATTATAATTTTCTTACAGCACAAACCTATGAAAGGGTATGAAATACAGGTAGGAAAAATCAAAAATAGAAATCCACTCATCAGAAGTCATAGTTTTCAGTCAACTCACACCTATGAAAGGCTAAGAAATCCAGCTCAGAAAAGTCAAAAAATAGCAACCCACACATCCCAAATCATAGGTTTCAGACAACACGCACCAACGAAAGACAAGAAATCTAGCTTAGAAAAGCCCGAAATAGTAATTTACATATCCCAAATCATAAGTTTCAGACAACATTTACCTACGAAATACTAAGAAATCTTAGCTCACAAAAGCCTGAAATAGCCAACTACTCATCCCAAAATAGAAGTTTCGGACAACAAAAAGCAATGAGAGAGTAGTAATCTTAGGTCTGAAAATTTTGAAAAGCAATCTCAACCTCCCGAATCATTATTTTCTGACAGCACACACATATGAACGGCTAAGAAACCTAGCTCAGAAAAGTCAAAAATAGCAAACCACTCATCCCAAATCATAGGTTTCAGTCAACACACCCCTACGAAAGGCTAAGAAATCCAGCTCAGAAAAGTCAAAAAATAACAATTCACACAACCCAAATCATAAGTTTCAGACAACACACACCTACGAAATACTAAAAAATCTGATTATGAAAAGTCAGAAATAGCAAATTACACATCCCAAATCATAAGTTTCAGACAAAACACACCTACGAAATACTAAGAAACCTTAGCTCAGAAAAGTCTAAAATAGCAAACTACTCATCCCAAACTATAGTTTTCAGACAACAAACACCTATGAGGGACTAAGAATCCTAGCTCTGAAAAGTCCAAAAAGAAAGCTACACTTCCCAAATGATGATTTTATGACATCACAAACCAATGAAAGGATAAGAAATCTAGCTCAGATAAGTCAAAAATATCTAATCCCAAATCTTAGAATTCAGACAAAAGACATAAATAAAATCCTAAGAAACCCTGCTCCGAAAAGTCAAAAATAGCAAACAACCCATCCCAAGTCAAAGATTTCAGACAACACACACACCAACGAAAGACTAAGAAACCTAGCTTAGAAAAGCCCGAAATAGTAATTTACATATCCCAAATCATAAGTTTCAGACAACATTCACCTACGAAATACTAGGAAACCTTAGCTCAGAAAAGCCAGAAATAGCAAACCATTCATCCCAAACTATAAGTTTCAGACATCAAACGCCTATGAGAGACTATGAATCATAGCTCTGAAAAGTCCAAAAAGCAAACTACAGATTCCAAATCATAATTTTCTGACAACACATACATATGAAAGGCTAAGAAATCTAGCTGAGACAAGTCAAAAATAGCAAACAACTCATCACAAATCATAGGTTTCAGTCAACACACACCTATGAAAGGCTAAGAAATCCAGCTCAGAAAAGTCAAAAAATAGCAACCCACACATCTCAAATCATAGGTTTCAGACAACACACATCAACGAAAGACTAAGAAATCTAGCTCAGAAAAGCCCGAAATAGTAATTTACATATCCCAAATCATAAGTTTCAGACAACAGACACCTACGAAAGGCTAAAAACTCCAGCTCTGAAAAGTCAAAAATAGCAAACTATTCATCCCAAAACTATAGGTTTCAGACAACACATGTCTATGAGAGACTAGGAATCCTAGCTCTGAAAAGCACGAAATAGTAACACATCCCAAATCATAACTTTCTGACAACACACACCTATGAAAGGGTATGAAATCAAGCTCGAAAAAGTTCAAAATAGCAAACCCCCCATCCCAAAACATAGGTTACAGAAAACACATACCAATTAAAGACTAAGAACTCCAACTCAGAAAAGCCTGAAATAGTAATTTACATATCCCAAATCATAAGTTTCAGACAACATTCACCTACGAAATATTAAGAAATCTTAGCTCAGAAAAGCCTGAAATAGCCAAGTACTCATCCCAAACTAGAAGTTTCAGACAACAAACACCTATGAGGGACTAAGAAATCCAGCTCTGAAAAGTCCAAAAAGCAAACTACACCTCCCAAATCATAATTTTCTGAAAGCTCACACCTATGAAAGGCTAAGAAATCTCACTCAGAAAAGTCAAAAATATCAAACCACTCATCCCAAATCGTAGGTTTCAGTCAACACACACCTATGAAAGGCTACGAAATCCAGCTCAGAAAAGTCAAAAAATAGCAATCCCACACATCCCAAATCATAGGTTTCAGACAACAAATACCTATGAATGACTATGAAATCTGGTTATGAAAAGTCGGAAATAGCAAATTACACACCTCAAATCATGAGTTTCAGTCAACACACACCTACGAAATACTATGAAACCTTAGTTCAGAAAAGCCTGAAATGGCAAACTACGCATCCCAAACTACCTTTTTCAAACAAAAAACCTCTATGATAGCCTATGAATACTATCTATGAAAATTCCTAAAAGCAAAATACAACTCACGAATCAGATTTTTATGACATCACACACCAATTAAAAGATAAGAAACCTAGCTCAGAAAAGTAAAAAATAGCAAATCCCAAATCATAGGTTTCAGACAACAGATACCTATAAAAGACTAAGAAATCCAGCTCAGAAAAGTCAAAAATAGCAATCCACCCGTTCCAAATCATAGGTTTCAGACAACACACACCAACGAAAGACTAAGAAATCTAGCTTAGAAAAGCCCGAAATAGTAATTTACATATCCCAAATCATAAGTTTCATACAACATTCACCTACGAAATACTATGAAACCTTAGCTTAAAAAAGCCTTAAATAAAAAACTAATCATCTTAAACTATCAGTTTCACATATCAAATACAAATGAGAGACTAAGACTCATAACTCTGAAAATTCCGAGAAGCAAACTACATCTTCCCTAATATTATTTTCGGACAACAAACACCTACGAAAGACCAAGAAATCATGCTCAGAAAAGTCAAATATAGAAACCCACATATCCCAATCATAAGTTTCAGACAACACACACCTACGAAATACTATGAAACCTTAGCTCAGAAAAGCCCGAAATAACAAACTATTCATCACAAAGTAGAGGTTTAAGACAACAAACATCTATGAGGGACTTAGAATCCTAGCTCTGAAAAGTCCAAAAAGCAAACTACCAATCCCAAATCATAATTTTCTGACAGCACACACCTATGAAAGGCTAAGAAATCTAGCTCAGAAAAGTCAAAAATAGCAAATTAACAATACCAAATCATAGATTTTAGACAACACACACCTATGAAATGCTAAGAAATCCACCCATCCCAAATCAAAAGTTTCTAGACAACACACACCAATGAAATACAAGAAATCAAGCTATGAAAAGCCCGATATTGTAATTTGCATCTTCGAAATCATATGTTTAATACAACTTCCACACACGAAATACTAGGAAACCTTGGATGAGAAGAGACTGAAATAGCAAACTACTTATCACGAACTATCGGTTTTACACATCACACAACATATAAGAGATATCACTCCTAGCTCGGAACATCCCGAGTAGCAAACTATACAGCCCATACTATTATTTTCTGACAACACACACCTATGAAAGGGCCATTAATCTAAATCTTACATGTAATAGATAGCAATCCACCCATCCCAAATAATAGATTTAAGACACCACATACCTACGAAAGAGACTGAAATAGCCAACTACTGATCCCAAACTAGAGGTTTCAGATAACGAACACCTATGACGGACTAAGAATCCTAGCTCTGAAAAGTCCAAAAAGCAAACTACAAATCCCACATCATAATTTTCTGACAGCATACACCTATGAAAGGCTAAGAAATCTAGCTCAGAAAAGTCAAAAATAGCAAATTAACCATCCCAAATCATAGGTTTCAGACAACACACACCTATGAAAGGCTAAGAAATCGAGCTCAGAAAAGTCAAAAATAGCAATCCACCCATCCCAAATCATAGGTTTCAGACAACACACACACACCAACGAAAGACTAAGAAATCTAGCTTAGAAAAGCCCGAAATAGTAATTTACATATCCCAAATCATAAGTTTCAGACAACATTCACCTACGAAATACTAGGAAACCTTAGCTCAGAAAAGCCAGAAATAACAAACTATTCATCCCAAACTAGAAGTTTCAGACAACAAACACTTATGAGGGACTAAGAATCCTAGCTCTGAAAAGTCCAAAAAGCAAACTACACATCCCAAATCATAATTTTTTGACATCACACACCTATGAAAGGCTAAGAAACCTAGCTCAGAAAATTCAAAAATAGCAAATTAACCATCCCAAATCATAGGTTTCTGACAACACACACCTATAAAAGGCTAAGAAATCCAGCTCAGAAAAGTCAAAAATAGCAATCCACCCATTCCAAATCATAGGTTCAGACAACACACACCAACGAAAGACTAAGAAATCTAGCTTAGAAAAGCCCGAAATAGTAATTTACATATCCCAAATCATAAGTTTCATACAACTTTCACCTACGAAATACTATGAAACCTTAGGTCAGAAAAGCCTGAAATAGCAAACTATTCATCCCAAACTAGAAGTTTCAGACAATAAACGCCTAAGAGAGACTAAGACTCATAGCTCGGAAAAGTCTAAAAAGCAAACTACACATTCCAGATCATAATTTTCTGACAACACACACCTATGAAAGGCTAAGAAATCAAGCTTAGAAAAGTAAAAAATAGCAAACCACTCATCCCAAATCATAGGTTTCAGTCAACACACACCTATGAAATGCTAAGATATCCAGCTCAGAAAAGTCAAAAAATAGCAACCCACACATCCCAAATCATAGGTTTCAGATAACACACATCAACGAAAGACTAAGAAATCTAGCTCAGAAAAGCCCTAAATAGTAATTTACATATCCCAAATCATAAGTTTCATACATCACACACCTATGAAAGGCTAAGAAATCCAGCTCAGAAAAGTCAAAAATAGCAAACTATTCATCCCAAACTATAGGTTTCAGACAACAAACACCTATGAGGGACTAAGAATCCTAGCTCTGAAAAGTCCAAATGGCAAACTACACATCCCAAATCATAATTTTCTGACAACACACACCTATGAAAGGCTAAGAAACCTAGCTAATAAAAGCCGGAAATAGCAAATTAACCATCCCAAATCATAAGTTTCAGACAAAACACCCCTATGAACGGCTAAGAAATCCAGCTCAGAAAAGTCAAAAATAGCAATCCACCCATCCCAAATCATAGGTTTCTGACAACATTCACCTACGAAAGACTAAGCAATCTAGCTTAGAAAAGCCCGAAATAGTAATTTACATATCCCAAATCATAAGTTTCAGTCAACACATACCTATGAGAGACTAAGAATCCTAGCTCTGAAAAGTCCAAATAGCAAACTACACATCCCAAATCATAATTTTCTGACAACACACACCTATGAAAGGCTAAGAAATCCAGCTCAGAAAAGTCAAAAATAGTAATTTACATATCCTAAATCATAGGTTTCAGACAACACATACCTATGGAAGACTAAGAAACATAGCTCAGAAAAGTCTAAAATAGCAAACTACTCATCCCAAACTATAGGTTTCAGACAACAAACACCTATGAGGGACTAAGAAATCTAGCTCAGAAAAGCCCGAAATAGTAATTTACATATCCCAAATCATAATTTTCTGACAACATTCACCTAAGAAATACTAGGAAACCCTAGCTCATAAAAGCCTGAAATAGCAAACTACTCATCCCAAACTAGAAGTTTCAGACAACAAACACCTATGAGAGACTAAGAATCCTAGCTCTGAAAAGTCCAAATAGCAAACTACACATCCCAAACCATAATTTTCTGACAAAACACACCTATGAAAGGCTAAGAAATCCGACTCAGAAAAGTCAAAAATAGCAAACCACCCATCCCATCATCTTTTAAAATGTCTTTACCTATTTCGCCGAAATAATTCCCTAAAATAATAATTTGTTCTGAAAATATATAACAAAGCCTTAAAAAAGTATTAAAATGGGGGCTCAGGAGTCTTTGGGGCGTCGGGGGCCCTTTGGGAGCCCGGAGAAGCCTTAAGGACCGGGGGCTTCCTGCGGGGTGGGGTTAGGGGTATCGGAACCCTTTGGGGTTGGGGTAGAGGACCTCACGACACTGTTCAAATGGAACTTGTGTATTATAACGACCACAGAGTTTCACCCTCAAATCCTCTTCTAAAATCTCTTCAAAATCATCTTTTAAAATGTCTCTAACTGTTTCGCCGAAATAATTCCCTAAAATGTCTAAAACGGTTTCGCCCAAATAACCCCTAAACGTAATTTCAGCGTGTTTCTTTGTTTTTGGCATCTCTGTAATGTCTAAATAGTAATTTACGTATCCCAAATCATAAGTTTCATCCATCACACACCTATGAAAGGCTAAGAAATCCAGCTCAGAAAAGTCAAAAATAGCAAACTATTCATCCCAAACTATAGGTTTCAGACAACAAACGTCTATTAGAGACTAGGAATCCTAGCTCTGAAAAGCCTGAAATAGTAATTTACATATCCCAAATCATAATTTTCTGACAACACACACCTATGAAAGGGTAAGAAATCCAGCTCAGAAAAGTCAAAAATAGCAAACCACCCATCCGAAATCATAGGTTTCAGACAACACATACCTATGAAAGACTAAAAAATCCAACTCAGAAAAGCCCGAAATAGTAATTTCCATATCCCAAATCATAAGTTTCAGACAACATTCTCCTACGAAATACTAAGAAATCTTTGCTCAGAAAAGCCTGAAATAGCCAAGTACTCATCCCAAACTAGAAGTTTCAGACAACAAACACCTATGAGGGACTAAGAAATCCAGCTTTGAAAAGTCCATAAAGCAAACTACACCTCCCAAATCATAATTTTCTGAAAGCACACACCTATGAAAGGCTAAGAAATCTCGCTCAGAAAAGTCAAAAATAGCAAACCACTCATCCCAAATCATAGGTTTCAGTCAACACACACCTACGAAAGGCTACGAAATCCAGCTCAGAAAAGTCAAAAAATAGCAACCCACACAACCAATGTATCTAACTGTTTCGCCGAAATAATTCCCTAAAATGTCTAAAACGGTTTCGCCCAAATAACCCCTAAACGTAATTTCAGCGTGTTCCTTTGTTTTTGGCATCTCTGTGGTGTCACATTTCAAATTACTATGAAACATGATTCCCGCACTAAAACAATTCATTGCTAAGATCAAAACATCCGCTCGGAAACAATTCTCTTGGTAGAACTCTAAAGACATTAATATAGACATTCGCTCGGAAACAGTTCTCTTTGGAAACAACAAATTAATTCCCCTTTCGTGAATCAATAATTCCCCTTAGAAACAACAAATTAATTCCCCTTTCGTATCAAATCAATCAATCATGACATCAGCTGTCACGTGTGATCTAAACTTTGCTCTGGAAACAATTCTGGTCGAACTCCAAAGACATTAATTAACTTGACGTCATCTGTCAGACATTAATTAACTTCCCCGGAAACAATTTGATTAATGACTGACAGCACAGGTGTTCCATGTCATTGACCCCATTAACCACGTGTTATCCCTAATGACTCTATGCCAATATTAGGTGTTAAAAAAATTGTAGGTGGCAGCAGGGGTGGGCAACAGTGTCAATAGGGGCCTTTCTACTAAGGTACACAGTATATAATGCCACAGTACACATTCATGAGCCGCTGGCCACCCAAAAAATATTACCATAGTAAGAGTTTATTAGGCATCATTAAAATACCTCTGCCTTCGCCCGGAAGGTCAATGCGTGGTTGTGGGCAAACGCTTCTCGTTTTTTCCCCCAGATTTCTCAAGGTGCCCATTTAGAGCTGGGTCGACTCTGGATGAGCTTACTGAGTTACACCGCTGACCCCGTTCCAAACCAAATAACCAGCAACATCAGGACTTGAACCCCTGTACTCAAGAACAAAGGATTTCGGGTCTAGTACGCTAACCACTCGGCTAAGGCGGTTGCCCCCTGGATTCATCTTGAGTCTAAATATACCTGAGAACCGTAATTTTGCTGAAATTTGACTTTCGACTGTTTTTAAATTGTTTCTTAATGCTCTGACCGCGTATTTATTTTTCCAACTGATGTTTTTTAAACTGATATTGTTTTTCAGTGTCTGACAATATGTCTGAATATATTGGCGTGTAAACCGTTGTGGTTTGTTTTTCTGATTTATAAACATTTGTACAATACTGGTAAGCCTTATACAATATAAGCCCTGTACAATATGTTGTACAATACTGGTAAGCCCTATTAGGAAGTAAAATGGAAGAATCGATAATGACAGTGACTCTGTGCCTCACCAGGATAAAAATTAAAAATTTTTATATAAAATATGTCAAACTATTTTTTTAAATAAATTTGTATTTTTAAATATTTACTTTATCGTTTACCAAAAAAGTCATAGAAGTCAAATAAAACAATAATTAAAAGACATTTTGATAGATTAGTGCTTAAAATATTGTACTTTACCATTTACAAAAAAATACGTTTTCTTAAAGCCAAATTTGAAAAAATAAATACGTGGTTTTGTACTGCAGCCGCTGCACCCTTAAATGGGGGGATATAGAGTCAAGGCAGTACTAAATTTTTGTCAGTTAAGTCGTGAAAATGAATGGTCAAAACTAATTAGTCAAGTTTGACGCAGTTTTTCGTCTGTAAGAATACAAACACTAACACCCAGTTGAATCCCATAGTTTACTACACATCATAAAAAAAACTGCATTTTCTTGGGCTGCATGGTGCCATATGTAGACCCCGGCGCCGCGCCGGCGGATCCACCGAACGCCGCCGACGAGAGGCCCGGTCGAACGCCGCCGAAGTGTCGTAACGGAACACTAAGCTGTTTAACGTTATTTTGCGTGTTTGTTTGAACCATATAGTGACCTAGTTAATTATTAAGTAACTTATTTTTTTAATGAAAGCTGAGACGGTATCCTATCAATGTGGTATCCAGAGGGGGGGGGGGTAGGGGGTATTACATTTAAATGATAATATCTCCAAATTTTTTTATTTAAAACAGGGATACCAAAAAGTTATTTTTTAAATTTAAAGCAGAGACGGCATTTTATCAAGGTGGTATACAGAGGGGGGGGGGGTAGTGAGCTATCATATTTAAATGATAATACCTCGATTTTTTTTTTGAAAGCAGGGGTGACAATAAGTTAATTATTTTTTTTATTTAAAGCAGAGACGGTATCCTATCAAGATAGTATCCATAGGGGGGCATAGGGAGTTATTATATTTAAGGGATAGTACCTTGATTTTTTTTTTTTTTTATTGAAATGCCAAATTTTTTTTTATGGGATGCCAAAAAGTTGAAAAGTTGACAAAAATTAACAAGACTTTCGTGAGTCATACTTGATACAGCACTTGCATGGTTTTACGTCCAAAGGGAAAGGGACATATGCGTCCAACCCGTTTTTTTCTTATTGATGAAACGGGTTTAGTTTGAAAACATTCATTCATAAGTACAAGGCAGATTCACACTAAAACGAATGGGTGTGACGAAAGCGATATCGACATCCCCACCTAACGTTGCGCTCGAGTGACAATGGCGCCCTTTGTGCAGTGCCCAAGTTACATTAAAAGGCCAGGTCATAATAAAAGTTGTCGATTTGGGAGGTTCAAGGAGGAGTCTTTGACAGTCTTATGACCACAGGGTACTAGGTGTTGCAAAGTTTTTACGTATCTACAGTGGCTTAAAAAATTCGATCACCCCACAAATGATTACCAAAAATATGCACAAATATAACAAATGTAACATTTGGAATGTAATAACACTTTTTTCAAAGTTTTGAAGAAAAGCAAAAAAGTCTAAATATCCCTAACTACGCTTGAAAGCTATTTTAAAAAGAAACTCTTTGGAGATTTCCATCTAAATGACCATAGCAGAAGCTTTGAGCCTGGGTGGGAATCTAAGAGGAGTCTTTGAGTATTTTGACCACAGGTGACTTATTGTTGCGACTTTCTTAAATTTGGTAATTTTTGTGAGCATTTGGAAATCAAATCTTAAATTCAATAACTGATACTAAGTGTCCTAACATTTTGCTTGGATTAAAAGTGAAGAACTAGGATGAAAATCACAACATCTTCCTGGAGCTACTTCAGTCTGTATATTATTTCATTTAATTACATTTAAAACGGATGAGCTTTTCATTTTTTACCAGAAAATAGCTGGCATTTAATGTTTCTTCATACCGAATAAACCATTAAATGTTTTTTGTTTCATTGTAATTGAAGTGTTCTCATGTGAATTGTTCATCATGTATTTTTCAATTTGATATGTTTACTCCTTTTAGATGCAGTTTATAATTTAACTGATATTAGGTATTTATCAATTTATAATTTGAAATGAATCCCCAAAAGAAAAAAACGAATAATATCCAAAAGAGCAGCCAAAAGCAATAAAAAAGCAGCAGTTCAGCCTTAGTCTACATGACATATATTCTATAAAGAAGCCAAAAAAGCTTTAAATTGTATTTTCTTTTTTAATTGTTACTAAAAACTAGTTTTTAATACAAGAAGTCTTTTTAAGAATCCAAAAGAGCAAAAAAAACAATCAATATCAAAGTCGCCCATTTCAACTGTTTTGAAGGGGACAAAATAGACATAGACAAAGGGCATTATAAAAAAATTAAGCTTCTAAATTCAAAGTTATTTTCAAAGTTCTTACAAAGGTAATTGACAAATTTTGTGATACGGTATTTGAAGTTTTTTATGCAGCAATGCTCGATGAAAAAAACTACTAATTTTGATAACTGTTTATGTTAAGAGTACATAACTAATAGATACTTCAACTACTCGTATGCAAGGGTTCTGAAGCGCCACAGCCATTTCGTTTCTACCACATTTCTACTTCTCTTGATGAATAACGAAGAAGACCAGTTTCCAGCCAGCGACTTGTGGATTTTTTAACTCATGATTAGGCTCGAATCTGTTGTAAATTTAAGCTGTGATTTGAGAAAGACTGATGAAAACATTAATGTTTGCGGTCAACATTGATCACGCCGGCGGCACGGTGCCGACATCTTACCGGCGGCGCGGCACGGCGTGCTGTTTTGGGCCCCGCCGCCGCCGGTCTTCCCTCATCGGCGCGGCGCCGGGGTCTAGCCATATGCTTTCCACTTTTTTTTTTTGATTTTTATTCTCTTGTTTTTAGCTAAAAAACATTTTTAAGTCAAACCATTTTTCAAAATATGGAAGACTGTTTAAGTTTCCACTTTTAAAACATTTTAGGCCATTTTAACTCGAACCAATTATTTTGTCACTGTCCTT
The DNA here is from genome assembly GCF_049724085.1 of Artemia sp. Qi Xiang Cuo. Classification (NCBI taxonomy): domain Eukaryota; kingdom Metazoa; phylum Arthropoda; class Branchiopoda; order Anostraca; family Artemiidae; genus Artemia; species Artemia sp. Qi Xiang Cuo. The sequence goes on from NC_142810.1 coordinate 6,145,994, forward strand.
GGTATTTTATGCAAAAACTTAAACTACATCGGAAAACTTTTTTGTTTCAGTTATAGCTTTTTTCCAGAACGCATTCAATCAGTCTTTAAATAAGAAGATTCACAAGTTTGATTTTTATATTCTATAGCTCCATAAATTGAAAATCCGCTCCACGTTCTTCCGTGTCGCAAAATACCTACTGAGATATCCAATTTGAAAATGCAGTTCATAGCTCATCTATAGTCTTCATATAGTCTTCAGGATGTTGTCTTCAGGATGTTGTCTTTCAATAAATTTCAATAAATAATGAATTCGCGGGAAAACTTTTCCACGCAGGACGGGATTTCCGACATGATTAAAAAAAAAAAAAATCTGAAATTCAAGTCTATTTTCAAATGAAGGTGTGCTAAGACAAATTTGTCGCTTTGTCGTTTTCTTTTTTTATGAAAATTGGTTTTCAATAAATAATAATAATAATAATAGTTTATCTCAAACTGAAAATGGACGAACAGCGTTTTTTAGGCATTTTTTCCCCGATTGAAGTGTTACTGACACGTTTTCGTTAGGTCACAACTATTAATTAATGAAAAAGTTTTAATAACAATTTTGGAAACGTATTATTTGAAAGGCCGTATCTAAAAGAGTAAGGAGTGGGTAGGGAGTAAGGAGTGATAGCTTTAAAAACAAGTGGGCAACTATTTTATTATTTTTTATATCCTTTTTTACTAAAAAGGATAAGGCAGACAAACGCTCTCCCTTATAGAAAATGACGAGGGAACCCATATTAGTGCTTTAATTCCTGTTTGGAATTATTCTTTTCTTCTTTAGTTACATTTTTCTCCCTTTTACAGTTTTTCCCTTTTTCCCATTTTTTTTACATTTTTGTTCCGTTTTACGTTTAAAATTTTTTCCTATTTCCCCCCCTTTAATAACATATTTATTTCTCCCTGCAAATTTTTCCCCAGTTATGGTTATATCGAGTCAATAGGCGTAGAATGTCGGAAGAAGGCATAAAACTGGCGTTAATTAACATACCGTATGTCTTTTAACAGACAGAATATGAAACTGGATTTCCCCCCTTTCTTTTCCATCTTTTACGTCTTTTTTACATTCTTGTATTTTACATTTTATATTTATAAATTGTTTCCTCTTTTTGCCTTTATTTATATATTCTCTCTCCCTTTAATTCCATATTCTTTTTCCCCTTGGAAGTTTACTTACCGGCTAATTTTTCCCCAGTTGTGGTTATATCAAGCAACAGTTGTAGAAAGTCAGAAGAAGGTACAAAACTGGCGCTAATGAACCTACCGCTACGTGTTTTAACAGACAGGATAGGAAACTGGATTTTTTCCCTTTCTTCCCATTTTTACATCTTTTTTACATTTTTACATTTTGCATTTCGAAATTTTTCCCATTTTTTTTCCTTTAATTACATATTCTTTTCCCCCTTTAATTACATATTCTTTTCCCCCTTGGAAGTTCACTAACCGGCAAATTTTTCTCAAGTTGTGATTATATCGAGCCAACAGTCCTAGGAAGTCGGAAGAAGGCATAAAACTGGTGTTAATTAACATACCGCTATGTTTTTTAACAGACAGGATATGAAGCTGGATTTTTTCCATTAATTCCCATTTTTTGCATCTTTTTTACATTTCTACATTTTCCGTCTTAGATTTTCAAACTTTTTCCCATTTTCTCCCCTTTAATTACATTTTATTTTCCCCCTTTAATTACATATTCTTTTCCCCTTGGTAGTTTACTTACCGGCAAATTATTCCCCACTTGTCATTATATCGAGCCAACAGTCGTAGAAAGCCGGAGGAAGGCATAAAACTGGCGTTCATTAACATGCCACAGAGAGGAAATGAAACAGGATTTTCTTTAAAATAATTTACGAAGGATTTACAAAAATTTATAACGTTTCTTTTTAGACTTATTTCCACCGTTGTAAGCGATGCTAACATGTTTTGGTTGACTCTCACAAATGTATTTGCCAAATAACAAATATGTTATAAAAACTACTCTGGAAACTTGTTATTTGGGCGGTAAATTTGAAATGAAACCTTGACGCTTAAACACATATCCGTTTCTATTTCAAGATTAAACTCCTTGTACAAGTTGATCCATTTTATTTGGAATTGCATAAGAATTTTGGCAGTAATTGTTGCCAGCAATGTTCTCTTAGCTCGTGGAAATATAATTGTTAGTAAAATATCTATTAATAATTTTTAGTCAAATGTTCGTGAAGAGGCCTATTGCTAGAAAAATTGTGCATTAGTCAGTGGTTATCCTATTAGATTTAAGCATCAATGTAGTGAAGAAAACGGACGTAGTAAGAATACCATTATCTTTAAGCTGTACGATAATATGACGTTCGCCTGTATTTTTCTAACTACTCACAAAAACTCACCTTAATAACTTACCACTTTGTCCTTCAAAGACAAGGTATAAAACAGGATTTTCTCTAAAGCAATGTGCCAAGGATTCACATATAGCAAACAAAGATTTTTCTGGTGCCTAGAAAAGGAATCCTACCCAGTCCACAATGCAACTGAAAAGTCAAACACTGCTCTTCAAGGCTTTACCCCCCTCACCCAAACAATTCGTTCGACTTGCAAATTTGTCTTTAATATGCAGGTAAAACAACCTTATTTGAGGCAATCAGGAAAAGGCCACCGGAGGAAAACCCCATTTTCTTCCTTCTTTTGGTACCCACTCAACAAAATTCTTTTAGTACCCCCCCCCCTTTTTTTAATAGAAATCTCGGATACGGCTCTGGTTAAAGGGTAAGTCTGGTTAAAAATAATGGGAATATACTATCAACATCTCATTTTATTATATTTATCTGATCGTATTTTCTCTTTTATTTAGAAAATTATTATTTATTTTATTCTGAAGGTTGCTTCTATCTGTATTTTATCATTTTCAACTACATTCTTGGATAAGTCTAGCAAAATTAATAGGGATAGCCTATATCATCAGCTTGCGGTGACTGTGAAGGCTACTAAATTAGAAGTCTTTTCTTGTTCCTGATTTTCTGATACCTGACGCTTCTGATTCGTAATTTTGAGCACATTTATTTTATTCGGATGCTGTAATTATTTCACTATTTTATAGGATAAATCTATAAAAAATGATCAGGATATGGCATCGGGCTTGACAACAGTGAAGGCTACCAAACTGGAGCCAACACGTGTATTTTCTGATTTTCAGAATATTTATTCTATTCTGACCGTATATTTACTTAATTATTTTATAGGCTGAGCCTGGTGAAAAATAACCAGGATATTCTGTCAGCTTGGGGTGACAGTGCAGGCTACCAAACTGGAAGCAACACAGCTATTTTGTATCTGCAACAAAATGATCGGGTTTCATTGGTGTTGCAAGAAGGCTCAATTCATGAATCAACAGTTTTTGGCAGAGGCTATACAAGTTTCAGCGGTTTTAGGATAAAATAAGCACTGGAGGCACTGGAGGTCATAAGGCACTGGAGGCACTGGAGTTCACCCCCAGTGCATTCACGATCTCGAAGCGTTATTAAAGTATTTTTTATAACTACTATTTAAGAGTTAAATATCAATAAATAATATTTTATGAACTTTTTTGCTAGCTTGTTGTACTTATTGAATTGATTCAAGAAGATGAAAAAAATAAATCATAAAATATATCTGCTGTGTCTGTCTTTGTGTTTGGCAATTTCTAAATAACAGCACAAAAAATATAGAAAACTACAAAATAAGATAAACATGACAAGCCAAAAGCTAAAAAATAATCATAGTAAAAACCGCCTACCCTCCACCCAACGCTATTATAAAGGAGCCACCAACCAGAAAAAATAACAAATATTAGCCTGAAAATGCGCTATTTTTTGCTCAATCAATGAAATTTCATGAAAAAAAAAATTTCATTCTTAAAAAAAATTGCTGCTGTAAATCAAATTGCGTTCACGACACAAATTTTTCAGGAGAATAGACGGACCGAAAGAGGAGCTTTGGAATTTTTAGGTTTAGGCACAACCTTTAAGAGGAAGGGGAAGAGAGAAAGGGAAGGGAGGAAGAGGAAGGATGCGGGAGGGATTTTAGAATAATTTTCCTCCAGGTAAGTATTAGGGAAAGCATGCTTTGGTGACTATTTTCAAAATTTCTTGAGAAGAAGGGGTCTTCAAAATAAGCTTAACACCTACAATGTATGCCTACACTCAGCCAGCGTTGCCAAAGTGGTGCAATTGTGGTGCAATACACATTTTTCGGTACATTTGGGTTTTCTGACTCAGATATCTGCTCAAGTTTTAGTTTATTGAAAATTTTCTTCTTGCTAATGCAAGTTTTTAACCTGATGTTTAGATACTATAAATTAATTTTTCGCAGTACAGTTTTAGTCAGAAAACTGGTACAGTTTACTTCGAAGTGTTGGCAACGCTGCACTCTGCATCTTTTACTAAAAGCAAATATACTATAGCCGACGAGTGAAATAGCAAGACCATTGAATGTTTTATTAATGTATATTTAGCAATTTTAAATAATTTTTCTAAAAAGCTGGTTTCCGCCAAGGTTTACAGCTAGAACAAGTGAAATGAAATTATAAAATACCCTCAGTTCAAAAGTACTTCATGTTTTAAATGTTTCTATGCAACGAAAACCTATCGAAATGCAAATTTCAAAAATCCACTTATTGCCACAAGGGAAAAATGGAGTCGTACAAGGGTACTACATTAAAAAAAGAACAAAAAGCGAAAAGAAGTAGATAAGTTTCATTCTATTTTTGATTTCGTTTAAAATACAAGTGGCTGTGGTAATTGTCGTAAATTTTAAAAAAGAATGGAAAACTAAAAAAATAGTTATTTTACTTAATTATCTAAACCCACCTAACACAAAAGCTGAAAAAAAAAAAAAACACGGAGCACAGGAAGAAAAAATAAGCAGGAAGAAATTTCTAAATGAGACGATAAAATATTCTTACTAGAAGTCATAATTATTGTCCTTATTTGTTTATTTTTCAATTTATATTATATTTGTTTTTTCCTCCTACCTTCCCGGCTTAATTGGTCAAAGATCCTTTGTGGGGATATGATCTTTTCTGTGTAATTTGTGGTAATTTATTGTTGAATAAATGAATTCTGAACTCTGATGGATATTTCCAAGTCAGTCTGGTTGACCAGGGGGAGGTTTTTGCATAATCAGCTCGTGGACTGGTTCTAACTGTGATTCTTAGTTGTATGGATCATCTTGTGACTGGCAGTTGCGAATTTCAGAGTTTTGACTTGCAACTCTAATAAGATAAACCACATCCCATTATAACTTACAATGGGCCGCAGTTCATTTATGTGTAGTTCAAAAGCTGGTAAAATGATTTTTTATTTCTTAAAATGACTTTACTCCCCCAATGATTACTCCAATAGGCCCAGTGCACGGGTACATTCAAGATGTGGTAAAAAAAAAATGCACAAGGTGTACTAGTACTACTAATAATTTACTGCAGCACCAACATAGCTGCTCACGCTCCTCGTCCATCCAGATCTAATCAAAGCTTCCCTCTTTAAGCCCTCCCAAGACACTCTAATTTCCCTTAGATCTTTCCTTGTAACCTCCTCCTCCCACCCCATTCGGGGGCGACCTACTTTTCGTCTGGCCCTAGATGGCTTGCCAACAAGGACGATCTTTGGCAATCTGTCATTCTTCATCTTTAGAACGTGTCCCAGCCATCTCGAACGTCCTCTCATTATAGCCTAGAAACCCGGATTGAACCATATTCTTTTCACAGCTCATTATTTGGAATACGGTCAGTCAACCGGGTACCCACAATTATCCGTAGACAATTTCTCTGTAAAATATCTAACAAATTCTCCTCCATCTTATGTAGTGCCCAAGCTTTAGAACCATGCTTGGCCACTGTCATCGCTGTAGCTTCCAGTATTCTAATCTTAGTTTGTAGACTGATCTTCCTATTCTTCCCAACTCTTTTCGAACGCAAAAAAAGACCCTTGGCCATTCCACTTTAGTAATTTACTAGGAATAAAATAATAATCTTGCAATGAATTCGATATAACATCCTTCGAAGTACTGTCTTTGGCTAGTGACGCACTTATGTTGAATCCATCGCTGGAAGTATTGCTGCAAGACTTCTTTTTGAAAGCCGTCGCTTCGTCGCTGTCTTCTCAATGTCCAGAATAGTTTCAAAGTGTTTTTCTTAAGCCAAGATTTCAATTTTTAGGAGGAGGCAGAAGTCGTCCCGTGTTAAAGTGTTTTTCTTTAGCCAAGATTTCAATTTTTAGGAGGAGGCAGAAGTCGTCCCGTGTTAAATCTGGTGAGTAAGGTGGATGCAGACAAATAAAACACTGCCTTTTTTTTACAAAAAACGGCTACAAGATTTTAATTCTGTTGTATCCCTTTAGAACAAAATGCCTTCCCCTCATTTGTATTCTCTGTTAAGTTTATCGGTTAAGGTTACATGAGCTCCTATGAGAAGCTTCAGTAAGCCTTCGAATAGTTATTCGTCTGTTCAAACGAACCTCTTTTCGAACCTCTTTTACGCACTTTTTTCTATTTTTGAAAGTAATAGATGGACGTTACTTACATTGGATTGGACGTTATTGGACGCATTGGACGTTACTTATATTCTACAGACTCATTGCCGCTTTTAAATCGATCGTACCACCTCTATGGTATTTTCATAATTCCATCATTTTTGTCATACACGGATTTAACTATTTCATAACCGTTCTAGCACATTTTTAGTAGCCCCAAATTGAACTTAGTTTTTAAATCTTGCTAAAATTTGACAATGGGTGACGCAAACCATACCCCTTGACCCTGTCATAGGGTTAAACGGTTATTTCAGCATTCGCTGCAATAATTAATTCAATGATTTATAATTTATTTTGAAGTCATCACTCTTCGAAAACCTCAACAGGTCACAACCCGTTCTCCAAGACAATCAAGTGGTTCTTTCCGGGACCCCCCAGTTTCCTCTTCCTCTAATGGATAAGATTGAAATTAATACAGTAGCAATTATATGTTCGTTCGTATTTTATCTAGTTGAGCAATGTGCAACTTTCAATTCGAAAATTTGTGATTGACCAATCATAGTAAAGATACAAGGCACAAATTGTTGAAATTAGAACAGATCAGATCTTGGAAAAAACGGTTTTCCTGTCTTTAAGATAAATCTGGCAGAAGTCGTATTAGAAAGTAACATGTCTGCAGCAAGTCTAATTAAGTTTGTTTCTAGAGCTCTGATCCTATATGGAAAAAAAGTGCTCTAGTTGTTGTACTATAAATATCCTCGGACGTACATTACTGAATACAGCTACTGCTGTGGTACAGTCAAAATCAAATTTCCAAAATCAAAATTTCGTTATTTTTTAAATACTACAATTACTACTATTAACAACTCAGTGTAGCATCAAGCCAGCAATCCGAGGCCAGCACAGCTGCTCACGCTCCTCTCCATCCTAATCTATTCAAAACCTCCCTCTTTAGAGCCTCCTAAGAAGTGTCAATTTCATTTAAATACTATATAAGGACCTCTTAACCCCCCCCATTCAAGAGCGAACTGCTTTTCGTTTGGCCTGGATGGTTGGCCGACAAGGACGATCTTTGGCAATATGTCATCCTTCATCTGCAGAACGTGTCCTAGCCATCTCAGCCTTTCCCTCGTTTTAGCCCAAGAAAGTGGGATAGAACCACATTTTTGCTCAGCTTACCGTGTGAAATACCATCATTACCCAAATGGTCCGTAAACTGTTACTCTGTTGTTGTTGTTGTTTGGGGTTTGACGCGTTCAACCAATAGGTCATATGCGTTCGTATCACTCAATTATTTTGTACCTTCTGTAATCACTAGCTTGCTTGGGAACATCAGCAAATACTCATGTTTGATGGTTCTCAGGCTCATTTTTCGAATTCTTGAAAAAAATTTGAATTCTTTGATTACAAATCATTTGAGTAGAATCTGAATAAAAATTACCATTTCCGAGTTGGAATGAATTAAGTATTTTTTGACTAAATAGTTTCTTTGAAAATGCGTTCTGTAAATCTAGGTTACTAAAGGCCATGATTCACTCTTGAAAAGGTCGTTATAATGATAGAACAAATTATAGTCTATGTGCTAGTTATAATCAAGTGAGGAAACGTGTATCTTCTGATGACTATTAAACTTCAAAGGAAAGTTTTTCCAGTAAAAGTGAAAGGTGAATTGTGAATTTCGAGCAAGCAATAGTTAGTTTATTTTTAGAGCTGACGCTTATCAGGGTCTTTTCGTTTCTCAATTTTTTTGCTTACATCAACTATTATTAGCTAATACTATTAAACATTATAACTATTTATCGTTATTATTATTATAATCATTATTATTATTGTTATTATTATTTCTGCTTTCACCTGATTTCAAAAAAATCTTGAAATTTGATTTTGCTATTGATTTTGCTCACAATATGTCCAATGTTTGTGCGGCCACAGTACAGAAAATTCTTTAAAATATCTGGCAGTTCATGTGCGATACCAATAGCAACACACAATAAAAAAACAAAAAAAACATAAATTTTATGCTTCCGTCTTTTTGTCTGAAGTCAATTTTTAGGTATTTGCACCATTTTGGAGAAGCTGGCAGAAGGCTGGCAGACAAAGGTGATTTTGCTTTCTTCTTGTATCTAGCATTGCCTAAGTTAAAATTAAATCTGCTTTCAGCTATACTCGTGATTCCCAACGTGGAGCGTAGGCCACATTGGTGGGGCCTGGCAATGTTTTGGTGGGTCTCGGACAGGACGTGCATCCTGCGCCTGACTATAAGCCATAATTAAAAAAAAAAAAATTTCTTGAGAATCATGCCACATTCATTTGCATTTAGAGAGCAAAAAATATAGATTAATATAGTATAGATTATAGATTACAGATATAGATATAGTATAGATTATAGATTATAGATATAGATTAATATAGCAAAAATATAGAAAAATATAGTATTGCAATGATGTTATATATTGTATCAAAGGTGTTGTATTCAGACGATGTTTTTCAATGGTATAAAATATGCCTAAAAAAAAACAAAAAAATACCAAGTTAATGGCCATTTAAGCTTCCTTTAGCTGAATATCAAAATTTAAGTATCATGAGGGGGGCATCGGGATTTTAAAAATGGTGGGGTATGGCCCAAAATTGGTTGGGAACCACTAAGCCAGACATATATTGGACACGTTACATTCTGTTTTACGAAATTAAGTAAGGGTGTTTGCCGAAGTGCGTTGGCCTCAGGCATAGTTATGGGACGAATGTATTGTAGCAGCAGCTACTGATATAGTCAGATACGAATGCGAGCCAAGTTTTATTGAAGGGAGAGGGCTTGCTTCCAGATGGGAGGGGGGTAAAATTTTTGAACTTAGACATGTTTTTGTTACTTACAATTTTATGTCTTATGTTTTTGACAGGTCTACCCTTGACAAAAAGCATAAAAAAACATTTTTGCCGTGTTATTTTAAATGTTTTTGGGATTATACATTGAAAAACAATGGACGGTAATTTTTTAATTTGAGCACTGTTCCCCCTATTGCCTCTCCACTGGAACTATAACTGGACAGAGTAGCCGTTGAAAACGTTTTAAATAGCTTTCAGCCGAAGGAGAGACGTGGAAAATACATTTTTAAGAATTTCAGAGATGTAACGAAATGGATTAAATAAATTATATTTTCGAAATTTTAGTTTCATTAGAATCATCCGTTTAGGTTTCATCTCTCATTTTTTCCCTTGTACTATTGTTCTTTTCTCTTGTCTTTTTATTTTGTTTATTCACTCTATGGCACTTTATATTTCAGGCATATCGATGAATGGTTAGAATGATTGTTCTTGCTACAAAATTTGAACCAAACTTACCATTTGTATTTCTAAATATCTACAAAATATTTGTCCCACAAAGTTCTGCCTTTTAACCCTAAATTAAGCCTTTTTTCGGTACTTGTTTATTAAACGAAACACACTCAAGAATTATGTTTAAGTTAAATTTCAGAAAAACCGGCTTCATATCAACTAAGACAAGTGACAGGTGATAGAATGCATTGGACTTGCATAATTTGGACTATATATTTGCAATCTTCAAATATTTCAATCCCATCCCCCCACCCCCAATGTGCAAACAAATAACCCAAATTATATTATTATATAAACTAAAGGTTATATGAAGGTCATATTTCATTAGGACTAACCTAACTTCACTTCTTGGGTGTGTTTCGTTTAATTAACAAGAACCCTTTTTTGTTTAATTAACAAGCCTTTTTTCTATAGGCCATTAGCTCTATATACTCACTCTTGATACAGTTTATGAGCCTATATAACAGATTATTATCTGATGTTTTCCCTGGCTGGTTGAATCGTTTTTGTAGCTAATTTTTTTTCTTTTTCAGTCATTTGGAGATGCTAATAAATCATCATCTGCATCTACATCATCTACATCATCATCTACATAATCTATAATACATCAAATCTACATGCAGTTTCAAGCCCTATGAAAGCTCGGATTGAATTCTGGGCCCTGTAATAGCAGTAATAGTATTAGTAGTAGTAGCATTAGTAGTATTTATATTGTGCCATTTTTGTTGGTTCAACATCCCTACTTTATGTCCTGACTGTTTCAACTTTTACTTATTGTTACAATATCTTTTATCCGCAATCCTAACAAAATACATTAGCTATTAATCATAATAAAAATTAAATAATAATAATAATAATAATAATAATAACAATAATAATAATAATTTATTTATGCCCTCTATTCATACATGGACGTACACAGAGGAGTATAGGAAATAAATGAAAAGAAAACTGAAAAATGCAAAATTACACTTCTAACGAAAAGGACGACAAAAAGTAGCTCATAATACTCATAATAACACATGAAAATATAATAAATAGCTTATGATAACTCATTAGTGCATAACACTAAAAACACTCATAAAACATAACGCATAAACTATCACAAGCTCTAAAGCTTAGTGGGTGCTGCAGGACTACTGTTTTTATTAAGATTAACTAAAAAAAACAAGTTGTTTTAATTGAAAGTAAGGAGCGACAATAAAACATAAAACGAACAGAAATTATTCCGTATATTAAAGGGGCTGTCCCCTCCTCAACGCCTCGATCTTTACCCTAAAGTTTTTATTGTTTTAAAAAATAAAGTTGTGAGACAGAGTCAAACTTTAGCGTAAAGACCGTGGCGTTGAGGAGGGGACAGCCCCTTTCATATACGGAATAATTTCTGTTCGTTTTACGTTTTAATGTCGCTCCTTATTGTCAGTTAAAAAAAACTTGTTTTTTTTAATTTAATTTCTGATCGTTTTTTAAATAATGTTGGGAAATCTGACGCCCCCTTCATGGAAATGTTCCTTCCCCCAAGGAAATATCCTCCATGAAAATATCCTCCTCCGTAACCCCTACTCCGACCCCAACCCCCCACTAAAAAAAATTGCTCCTGAAAACACCTCTATACTTCCCAATAACCAATACTATATGTAAACAATGGACAAAGTTTATAACTTGCAGTCCTTCTCCCGGGAACTGTGGGGGATTAAGTCATCCTCATAGACATATTAGTTAGATTTTCGACTATGCTGAACAAAATGGCTATCTCAAAATATTGATTGGGTGACTTCAGGAAAAAATGAGCGTGGGAGGGGCCAAGTTGCCCTCCAATTTTTTTTGGTCACTTAAGAAGGGCACTATAACTTTTAGTTTCCGTTCAAATGAGCCCTCTCACGATATTCTAGGACTACTGGACCGATATGATCACCCTTGGGGAAAAAAAAATAAAAAAAAATAAATAAAACAAAATAAACACGCATCCGTGATCTTTCTTCTGGCAAAAAATACAAAATTTCACATTTTTGCATATAGGAGCTTGAAGCTTCTACAGTAGGGTTCTCTGATACGCTGAATATGACGGTGTGATTTTCATTAGGGTTATATGACCCTTTAGGGGTTGTTTCCTCTTTTTTTCGAAAATAAAACAAATTTTCTCAGGTTTCAAATATTTTCGATAATTTCAAATATATTTGAAATCAGCATAAAAATCTGATTCTTTTGATGTATCTATTGGTATCAAAATTCCGCTTTTTAGAGTTTTGGTTAGTATAGAGCCGGGTCGCTCCTTACTTATAGTTCGTTACCACGAACTGTTTGATAGTATTCGTTATTGGAAAGTATACAGATGTTTTCAGGATGAATTTTTTTCGTACTTTTTCGTACTAGAATTTTTTTTCGTACGTTTTTTTGTACTAAAGTTTGTTAGTACTTTCAAAAGAGCTATCTATTCTGATTAACCGGCCTTTGTGATTCAGGGGTTTGTGATTCGAACAAAATTCGAACTTTAGCGTAAAGTGCGAGGTATTGACTAGGGAGCGAACTCCGTAATATACGTAATAAAAACATACGAATATAGAAATTCGTTACGTATTTTTTATAACTTTATTTTTTAAAACAATAAAAAAATTTAGCGTAAAGAGCGAGGCTTTGAGGAGGGGACAGCCCCTTTTATATACGGAATAATTTCTGTTCGTTTTAAGTTTTAATGTCGCTCCTTACTTTCAGTTAAAGAAACTTGTTTTTTTTAGTTAATATGTAAACAATGGGCAAAGTTCATAACTTCCAGCCCTTTCACCACGGACTTTGAGAGGTTAAGTATCCTCAAAGATATATTAATTACATTTTTGAATATGCGGAACAAAATGGCTATCTCAAAATGTTGATTGGATGACTTTGGGAAAAAAAATGAGCGTGGGAAGGGGCCAAGTTGCCCTCCAATTTTTTGGTTTCTTAAAAAGGGCACTAGAACTTTTAATTTCCGTTCGAATGAGCTCTCTCACGATATTCTAGGACTACTGGATCGATACGATCACCCCTGGGAAAAAAATCTTCTGGTGATCGTGATCTTTCTTCTGGCAGAAAATACAAAATTCCACATTTTTGCAGATAGGAGCTTGAAACTTCTATAGTAGGGTTCTCTGATACGCTGAATCTGATGGTGTGATTTTCATTAGAGTTATATGACTTTTAGTGGTTGTTTCCTCCTTTTTTTGAAAATAAGGTAAATTTTCTCAGGCACGTGACTTTTGATGGGTAAGACTAACCTTGATGACACTTATATATTTGAAATCAGCATAAAAATCTGATTCTTGTGATATATCTATTGGCATTCCAATATATCCGATATATCTGTTTTTTAGACTTTCAGTTACTATAGAGCCGGGTCGCTCCTTACTTACAGTTCGTTATCACGAACTGTTTAATGGGCGGAGTTCACTCCACTGCGCAATAATGATAAAAAAAAAGTGTGGTTATGCAACGTATTATCAATCGCTTTAGAAATATCAACTCCGCACACAAATAGTTGTTTTTTAAAGTTATGATGGTGTTCCAATATTTCTAGAAATATTGCATGTGCATTTTGAACCCTTACACCACTTCGAAAACCTAATTGATGGTCCCCCCACATCACATGTTGCTGATAAATATGGGAGTAAAATATTTTCAAATAATTTACTAATTACAGAACAAAGTGTTATAGGTCTATATGACGAACAATGTAAAGGACCCTTGCCCTTCTTACGTATACAAACTACTTTACCTTCTCCCATCAAAGGAGGGACATAATGCTGGATTACTATTGCTTGATATAATAACGTAAGATGCTCTAGTAGTTTTGTAGTAATATACAGAAGGTGCTCTGGTAAACCATCTGGACCTGGAGCTTTCCCACATTTTAGTGATCTAATTTTAATCAAAACTGAAGATAGAGAAAAACAAACTAGGTTTTTGTATGGGTTCAACTGAGAAAAATGTTTATATAGGAATTCACGATAACTCAATTCATTTGATGGTGAGTTGGACGAAAATACTGAAGTAAAGTGTCCATACCGTTGTTCTAGCGGAATTTGGTCTGATAAATCAGCTGACGAATGCGTCAATCTATTAACCTCGTTATAAAGTAACTTTGGATTATTCCTAATTTTAGTTGATGTATCTTTTACTTGTTGTTTCTTCCATGTTACCAGTAACTTTATATATTTCTTTTTTGTTTATTTAACTATCTGGAAAAAAGGGACCATTTCTCGGTCGGTCACATTCATCCCAAATATGATACCATAGCCGATGTTTCTCTTTTGCTTCACCCAACCCAGGTATAGCAAACCATCCCTTTTTTTGTGCATTTCTACTCACTCTAATAACAGAAACCGCAACGGAAGCGTTGCGGTTTCATGTAATGAACTATTTCAGCACAATACATATCTAATTCCAACGAATGAAAATTTTGAGATTGTAACAGTAGTTGAAAAGGAATTCTACTTCTACTTAGAATACATATCATCTAATACGCATTGATATAAGTTTACGTCTATCCTATCCCAAAGCTGTTTCTGAAACCTGGCAGAAAACATTTAAAACAACAGATACTTCAAGGTGAGAATGATCACTAATCATAATTTCATCTGATACTTTAACGAGAGACTTTTTTAACACTTAAAGATCTGAAATTATAAGGTCCAAATTTGCCACGCTACCTGAATTATGATCATAAGTATAATTTCTGATATTCGTTGCCACAGTAAGATTTTTCGGAAGTGATGATAATAAGATCTGGGACCACGGTAAACTAGGAACAGTAAAGTCAGTGTTGAAATCCCCACAAAGCAAAATGGCTTTACCTGACGCTCCTATTTTATGACAAATTTTTGAGACACTTGCACATGCTTAGAAAAACTTTCGTTAGTTTGTTCGTTTATGTAATTAGTAGGCATATAAACTGCAAGAATAACGGTATAGCCTAGATCAACTACAACAAAAGTAGACACAGTTAAGGCTCTTATTTACTCCAATCACAATGCCACCAGAGGGACGAACTCCTGAGATATTCGCAGGACGGATGAAGAACTCGTGTTCACAAGAAACTTGCAACTGATTACTATTAACGCCACTCAACTGGTGCTCTACTATACACACTATTTAGAATGACTTTAATATTTTGGCTAAAATTATTAACTTATCTCTTGCTCCACTTATGTTCTGAAAATACAGATTTGCACAGTCAGGTTCGGTACAAATACTTTCGGGGGGGAGGGTATCAGCCTCAAGCTTGAGTGCTCGAAGCAGCGACAGGCATACGGCTCTTTAACACGGCACAAGAGAAGCTGTTGCTTCTGTGATTACCACCATAATTTGTGAATGTCATACATTCACGCAAAAAATGATCAAAGCCTTGATATCTATAGCACTGCTTGGGTCGATTCAGTGGAGTTGACACCCGGAAAAGTGAATAATCAATTTTAATGTCATGCTTTAGAGCGATATAGATATCTAGTTGAGACTTAAAGGACAACTGCACGACTGAACTACCTCCAAAGCGCTTTGCTTGCACAACAGAATTAACTAGACCTGCAATGAAGCAACAGAGTTGCTAGACCATCAAAGCCTTAAGCTAGAAATTCTTTAAATAATTTTGTTTCAAATATATAGATATATACTTTTGTATATATTACTTTATAAAGCTGAACTTACATTTTTCTCCTGACCTTTTTGAATCTATTTATTCTTCTTTTTGGTAAGTTCCCAGAGGTTAATTAAAAAAACAATCTATGAGTCTGAGCCCGGTGGAGCGTGGCGAAGGATAGCAGAAATTCACACGCTGTACGTCTGCCCACCCGTAGAATCACTATCATTATAGATAGCGCTTGAGACGGCAAAAATTTCAAAATTTTTCAATATTCCAGACAGAATTGCCACTAGGAAATTAATAATGGCCCCCTTTATTCCACTACAGCACCTCCATGCTACTAGAAATACAGAAAAGAATAGAGACAGAATTTTGGTTGTGTTTTGTTAATTCTAAAATCAGGGTGTTGGATTAAACACAAAACCACAAAGTTTTGCGATATCCAGCGTCTGTTCTTTTTTCCATTTCTATAGCCTCATTTTCAGCTTTTACATAGTGTAAAAGCTGATTTCAAAGATTTTATAACTATCCATAATGGTGAAGAAAGAATAGGACGAATCCAAGACTTATGGCTGATGTTGTCTTCGCTCATCCACTCAATGCATATAATGTGACAAAAAATCAGTGACAAATAAAATAAATTCAATCCAATGAAAACACAAAATTGACATTGATTGTTGATAACTAGCAGTATTCCATAGAAATTCTACAAACCCCCAACCAGGGCTGCCAGGTTAATTCGACCCACCACCCAGCATTTGGGGTTTTCTCTATATCTTAGGATGTCCATCTTGAGCCAAAAAAATTAGGAAGAGTGTTAACGTCATCCTCAATAAGTATATTAAGTATAAGTATTGTTAGAATTTAATATCTCAGAACTTTTGTAACCCTTTAGTTTTCCAGAAACAAATCTTGAAATATGGCCAAGTAATAAGTGACAACCGTGTCCCTATCCTATGGGTGAGGACATTCATAATTGTTAGCAGAAACTCTTTTAGATTTTTCCAGAATTGGGGCAGCAGAGCCACCGGTTTCGTAGCAAGAACTACTACTACTACTAACAACTCACCGCAGCACCAAGCCGCCTGAGGACGATACAGCTACACACGCTCCTCCTCCATCCCCATCTAGTCAAAGCATCCCTATTTAAACCCTCCGAGGAAGTTCCCATTTCCTTTAAATCTTTCTTTATGACATCCTCCCACCCAAGACGAGGACGACCTGCTTTCCGTTTAGCCCTACAAGGTTGGCCGAAAAGGACAATATTTGGCATTCTGCCATCCTTCATCTACAAAACGTGTCCTAGCCATCTCAACTCAACCTTTCTTTCATTGTAGCCCTAGAAAGCGGGATTGAACCACATTTTTCGTACAGCCTACTGCTTAAAATACGGTCAAGAACGAATTTTCCAGTTTTTCCTACTTATGACAAACTTTAACAAGAATGGTGCTGGCATTCACGACAAAGTCAGTCCCGACATTGAATTGTAATTAATAATCTAGTAATTAAAATCCAATTACAAGTAATTTTTTCAATTAAAATAAGTGAAAACAACAATTTATTGTAGTTATGATGTAGTTATCATGTAATTACCACCATTGCAATTAGTAAGTTACTGCAGCACCAAGCCGCCCAAATCCAACACAGCTATGAACGCTCCTTCTAAATCCCAGTCTATTCAAAGCCTTCCTCTTTAAACCCTCCCAAGATACTCCGAATTCCCTTAAATTTTTCTTTACGACCTCCTCCCACACCATTCGAGAACGATTTTACTCCCCCAATAATTTACTTCAGTAAGCCCAGTGCATAGGTACATACAAGAGCTGCTCACGCTCCTCCTCCATCCCGATCTGTTCAAAGTCTCCCTCTTTAAGACCCCCCCCCCTCCCCCCCAATACACTTTAATTTCCCTTAGATATTTCCTCGTAATCTCCTCTCGCCCCATTCGGGAACGACCTACTTTTCGTTTGACCCTAGATGGTTGGTCGAAAAGGTCAATTTGGCAATCTCTAACTGTCAAGCAATTGTAATTATGTAATCATAATTATGTAATTCTAATACAGTCATTACCAATATTAATCAGTAATTGTTACTAGTAATGTCGAGATACTAACTTAGTAATTTAGTTAAGTAAATACAAGTAGTAGCATTGATACAATTAAGGAGAGCGGACAGTCCCCCCATATAGCTACAATTAAATAGAGCGGACAGTACTCCCATATAACTATAATGATAAGTAGCGGACAGTACTCCCGCCATACAAGCAGACAGTGTAATGACCTGATTCAACTACCGTGAAAATTCGTGCTGATCTGTGTTCAAAGTGCGTGATGTTTCCTTTGTTTGAAATTGTGAAATTCTTTCTGTAATTTAATTTGTTAGGCGTGGTTGACTTATGTTTAACCTTGAACACGGATATAAGAAATCCGACAATGAATTATATTATCAGTTCAGAATTGGCATTTGAAATATAATGATGCATTCAACTAAAAGGAATATTGACGAAAGCTACATGCAAGAAGTAAGTTATTCTTTTACAATCATAGTGGTTAAAGAAATTAATTCTACTAGAATTTATACAGACCCTATTATAGTTAACAGATTGTTAAATGTTTTTTGAACCTGGATATCCAGAGGTCGGTAAAGAGCAATATCAAAACACGAAAAAAAGTTTGTAAACATTGCATTTAAATGGCTTGCGAGCTTAGTACGTGAGGTAACCCATACCTATTTTTTATTCCGGCCCAAACTTCCAGACATTCGTTCCCCACCGGCCCAACGTGCCACAATCATCCACTCCCTCTCCCTCCAACCCCCTCCCTCTACCCCCCCCTCTACCCCCCCCACCCCCCCACCCCCACCTTTTTTTTTACATCTCTTAGAATGTCATGAAACACTTAAAACACAAAAATTTCATATTTGATATTTTCAAACTTCAAAATGGGAATGATATAGATATGTGTGTTGCAACTTTTACTATTAGAAAAATAATGTTTGTAGTGACCATTTTTTTTTTTAACTTTTTTTTAACTTTTTTTTTGCTTTTTCAACTTTTTTTTTACATCTTAGAATGTCATGAAACACACTTAAAACATATGAAATTCACATTTAATATTTTCAAACTTCAAAATGGGAATGATATAGATATGTGTGTTGCGACTTTTACTATTAGAAAAATAATGTTTGTAGTGGCCATTTTTTTTTTTTTTCTGACAGTTTTTTTTAACTTTTTTTTTCTGAAATTTTTTTTTACTTTTTTTTTCTGACAGTTTTTTTTTTAATTTTTTTTACATCTCTAAATCATATCAGAAAAATAGAATGACACTTTCAATTTAAATTTAAATTTTAAAAACTTATTCTTGTGTATACTATTGATGAGAACTGATGGTTCTCTTTCAAGATTTGTTTCATGAAAAATAATTTTTTTTTTTTAGGATTTTCCAGAGCTCCCCCTACCAATTAAGAAGATAAGAAGGGGTGAAGTGACGCCAGTGTTCAGCATACCGAGAGTTAAAAAACATGGTCGTAGGTCAAATCCACTAATACAATCAACATTAACCGTGGATCATTCACTAGTTAACTATCAGGCTATCCCAGCTAGCCTCCACAGCAATATATTACAACCATCTAGACCCATAATACATAAAGTAACTTTCAACTGGTCAATGCCTACATCCAACACTCACAACAATATAACACAACCACCCGGACCCATCATACACCAACCAACTGTAAACTGGTCAACTACCACACTCAACATGCAAACCATACTCCCATTCCATGAAGCTGATGTAGTCATGGAACCAGTCACATCTCTCCGTGATAACGTAAGAAAAATTATATCTCTCTCTCTCTCTCTCTCTCTCTCTCTCTCTCTCTCTCTCTCTCTTAACTCTGTATATATCTATCTCAGTGTAACCTCAATGTCAATGTTAGGATCTAGCATGAATTAAGAATTAAAAAAAGTAATAAAAGGGTAGCGGTTCTACAGATTTAGATCATTAAACACTGAAAATATTTTTTCAGCTTAATTGAAGTATCACATCACCATATAAAAAAAATATGACATAATTTCTCTTTCTTATACAAGGTTACACTCGAAGAATAATATTAAACACACACACACACACACACACACACACACACACACACACACACACACACACACACACACACACACACACACACACACACACACACACACACACACACACACACACACACACACACACACACACACACACACACACACACACACACACACACACACACACACACACACACACACACACACACACACACACACACACACACACACACACACACACACACACACACACACACACACACACACACACACACACACACACACACACACACACACACACACACACACACACACACACACACACACACACACACACACACACACACACACACACACACACACACACACACACACACACACACACACACACACACACACACACACACACACACACACACACACACACACACACACACACACACACACACACACACACACACACACACACACACACACACACACACACACACACACACACACACACACACACACACACACACACACACACACACACACACACACACACACACACACACACACACACACACACACACACACACACACACACACACACACACACACACACACACACACACACACACACACACACACACACACACACACACACACACACACACACACACACACACACACACACACACACACACACACACACACACACACACACACACACACACACACACACACACACACACACACACACACACACACACACACACACACACACACACACACACACACACACACACACACACACACACACACACACACACACACACACACACACACACACACACACACACACACACACACACACACACACACACACACACACACACACACACACACACACACACACACACACACACACACACACACACACACACACACACACACACACACACACACACACACACACACACACACACACACACACACACACACACACACACACACACACACACACACACACACACACACACACACACACACACACACACACACACACACACACACACACACACACACACACACACACACACACACACACATACACACATATACATATATACACACATACACACACACATACACACACACAGACACACACACACACACACACACACAAACACACAAACACACACAAACACAAAAACACACACACAAACACACACACAAACACAGACACACACACAATCCCTTAGAAATAAACTGAAGTCACGTTTAGAGTTTTTTCCAATCATACCAGGGTAAGTATTTTCCCACTGGTCACACTTATCAAAATGACAATTGGAGCAAAGATATCCATTAGGATGAGAGTTACAGGTCTCTTCTAGACAGGTATTACAGTCCTTAATTTGTAGAGCATATCCTTTTTGTAATTTAAATGGATTGCATATTCTACACTTTTCATTATAGTCATCAACTGTAGTACAGTTCTAACATGAAGACCAGCTGCCCAATGTATATAAACATAGTGAACATGTATGATACATTTTTCCGATGTTATCCCTCTCACTGCCAGAAAGAAACTGACTCAAAATCAATAAAAACATAACATTGTCTTCTAGGAGGAGGAGGAGTAATAAAGCAGGGTCACAAAAACTTATTTCCTACTGTTTTAAAGAATGAATTTCTAGGTAGTGGTTAAAAGCAGAATCACAATGTCATTTTGCTTCGTTTCAATTAATACATCAATAAATTGAGTAAATGCATTTGATTCGCAATGCATAAGCTGCATACAATAATCCAAGGATGGAGAATCAGATCCCATTATACAGTTAAGTATTTCTAGTGAAAATATTTTCCGTTGAAGAGATAATTCCAAAAAGTCATCATCTAACACTAAACATTTTTCCAATTTGACTAGATTCCGTAAGATCTTCTGTTTCTTAAATCAAATCATTCTTGATACTCCCACTACCAACTATAGACTAAAATAACAATCGCAAGTTTCTACTTTGTGCATAATCTCAATACCTATTGGACAACACCATCACCACCATCACCATAGAGAGAGAGAGAGAGTGGAGTAAACGATCATCTAGAGTGTCTAATCAAAAAAAAAACATTATAAGAAAAAACATTTTTATTGACAGAAATGTAATAAAAGAATATATTTTCACTCTCTTTGCGATAGGTGAGTCAATCCATTTTCCTCAATGTGCTTCATAATAGCATTCAATCCATGCTGTAGTCGTGATAAATACATTATATTCACTTTTGCAGCAAAGCATAATTGTTCATCTGACTTAAATTTACTCAATGATATAACGTATCGGCCAAACATCTCATCCCACTCAAATGTTAGTCGGGAATCCTTTCCAATTTCAACTGCTACATTGGAGGCCCTTGTCTTCACAACATCACTGTCGGCTCCTTCGAGGTGTAATAGTGTGAAACTACTCATTCTCACAATATTTGAACATTTATTTCTCCAATTGGAAATAATGTAAACTATTCAAATTCAACTTATTGACTGAGATACTAACTCGGTATCGGAATTTTTATATCCACGCTCAATGTCAGAGTGAACAAATCACCATACCATGAAAACATCACGCACTTTGAACAGAGATCAGCACGAATTTTCACGGTATTTGAATCAGGTCATTACACTGTCTGCTTGTATGGCGGGAGTACTGTCTGCTACTTATCATTATAGCTATATGGGAGTACTGTCCGCTCTCTTTAATTGTAGCTATATGGGGGGACTGTCCGCTCTCTTTAATTGTATCAATACTACTAATACATGTCTGTGAATCCTTTAAATTCCTTTTTCGATGACCCACAATTATTTGCTTCTAAAAATCATTTATTTACCGACAAGGATTTTTAATGGGGAGCCATTTTTTAATTCCATGTTTTGTCTGTTTAGGGCTAAATATAAATATCCCTATTAACTTTAAACTGTTACAAATAGCGACGAAGACCACACTGCCTTTCCATAATAAACAAATAAGTAGAACAACAGGGCAATTTTTATATAAGACAGTGGAAAGCAACTTTAAGTGAATATTTCGACCCTATATCCAAGGGCTGTCCTCAGCAAAACAGACGAAGAGAATAAAAACAATATAAAAGAAACTTATATTAAAATTCACTCATTAAAACTAAAAGGTTTTTTAAAAAAATGTTTTAAAACAGCCCTAATATCATTACTTCAAGAAAGTTCAACCAGGACTGGTAATCCAAACGAAGTGGACAGAGAAGAATTCATTCAGATGGAATTAAAATACTCACAGACAAGATTTTAAAGCTAATCTCGCCTTCTTGGCAGCTAACCTAGATGATCTATTCGTAATAGGTTGACTGGAGTTATTTACTGGTTTTTAATATAATTTGATAAGTCATTTTTAATTAGATTTGTGTATAGGGCATAAAGTGAGTACTCTCCCAAACCCCTATTTAAAGAAATGTTACTATTTATTTTGCTTTTAATTTCAATTGCCTCACGAACAGCCTGTTTTATTCCTAAATCATTGCTAATAAGGCAAGTTTCTTCAAAAAGCATTTTATGACTAGGGTTATCATATATGTGACTGCTTAAAGCCGAATCGAAGGAAATGTTTGTACTGTTAGAATTTAAAGCTTTAGTTATGTCATCTTTTTGTTGTTGCAGGCGTTTTTCTAAATTTTGATGGTTTCTACCAACATAAAAATGGCCACAGTCACATGGTATTTGATAAACCCTACTCTGGCGAGTAACTGGGGTTATATCTTTACCCGAGTTTAGGAAACTCATGATTTTAAAATTATTTGTAAATACAACATAAAAATTATTTTGTGGGCAAACTTTTTTTAAACTTGTAGTGACTTTTGGAATATATGGAAGGTAAATTATATTTGAGGGCTTGACGGGAACTTCACATTGCAAAAGACCCTTAACTTTACGGGAGTGTCTTGCCAATCTTCGGCTAATTGTATTGTTAATAAAGTCAATAGGATAACCGTTTCCAAAAAGTAGGTCTCTAATAAAATTTAGTTCATCTGTGATGTAAGATTCAGAGCAAATGTTTAAGGCACGGTCAACAAGAGATGTAACAACACCTCTTTTAACTTGTGGGGGGTGATTGTATTTAAAATGTCGATATTTGTTATTTTGTGTGGGTTTTCTGTAAATTGAAAAATCTAGTTTATTAGTGTCACGAATAATTTATACATCCAGAAACAGTAATTTATTTTCATTTTCAATTTCTAAGGTAAATTGTAAATTTCGTTCACATGTATTAAGGGGATCTAGAAAGCACCAAAGTTCATTTTCCCCATAATTCTGGTAAAGATATAACCCTAGTTACTCGCCAAAGAGGGGTTTATCAAATACCATTTGACTGTGGCTATTTTTATGTTGGTAGAACCCATCAAAATTTAGAAAAACGCCTGCAAGAACACAAAGATGACATAACTAAAGCTTTAAATTCTAATAGTACAAATATTTCCTTCGATTCGACTTTAAGCAGTCACATATATGATAACCCTAGTCAGTAGTAAGGGTGTACGCACTTTCAACCCTACAAGAATATGCTTAAAAGTGTATAAGATTGAAACCCTACATTCAACCCTACAAGAATATGCTCAAATGTGTACGCACTTTCAACGCTACATTCAACCCTACAAGAATATGCTCAAAAGTGTATAAGATTGAAACCCTAAATTCAACCCTACAAGAATATGCTCAAAAGTGTATAAGATTGAAAACCTACATTCAACCCTACAAGAATATGCTCAAAAGTGTAATTGATTGAAACCCTACAATCAACCCTACAAGAATATGCTCAAAAGTGTAATTGATTGAAACCCTACATTCAACCCTACAAGAATATGCTCAAAAGTGTAATTGATTGAAACCCTACATTCAACCCTACAAGAATATGCTCAAAAGTGTAATTGATTGAAACCCTACATCTAGCCCTGCATTCACGCCTACAAGAATATGCTCAAAAGTATAATAGATATGAACCATACAAGATACTGGTTTTTGTTATTGATAAGAATTGCACAATGAATGTATCGTTTGACGTAGACATTTTTTAGGAGCCAATCAGAGACACCAGTGGTTGCTCAATATGCGATAACTTGATTGGTGATTGAAATTTGAATAAAATGAATGGTTTTCACTAAAATTCATATTAGTAAGAGAATTGAATTCAGAGAGAATAGTTTATTTGAGAGGATATTAGTAGAGAAAGATGAGTGGTGCATTTACATTATTGGAGATTAATGACGGAGCCGGTAGCAGCAACGATATACGAGTACCCAATGTGGCTGTGGAAATAACCGGAGGCTGTAGACTGTGCCTTGAATGGGACGATATGTATGCTAGATACGTGATATCATTAAGCAAGTTTAAGCAGGAGGAGCAGCTATGTTTTGCTGGAAAAGTGAATATTGTGCATATAAATAAACTTTGGTCAGCATTAGATGTCCTATCGAAATATATTGATGAGAACAAAATGCATCAGTGAATATTATTATTGTAATTATGCTCAATAAAATTGTTTCTAAATCAAAGGTATTTTTCTTTCTATAGTAGACTAGCGTATATTTTTTAGAGTAGAAAAATTCTGGTTAGTCTGAAGTTGGTTGTGAGAGTGTTAGGACTCTAAAAAAATGGATAGATTTGAGAAAGAGCGAATCATGAGGAATCTAGTGCTTATGGAAAAACGTTTGATTCTAGATGACGATTTTCTAGAGCTGTCTATTGAGAAAGATGGTGTTCAAGGATGATTTACTCCTCTCTCTCTATCTCAGACAATTTTTTGTTGTTGCTAGCTCAGTTTCATTGTGGCAGTGAGAGTGTCAACACATGAAAAAATGTTCCATACATGTCCGCTATGTATGTACACACTGGGCAGCTGGTCATCATGTGAGAATGGCACAATGATTGATGAGTATGAAAAAAAATGTAGATTATGCAACCCGTGTAAATTGCATAGCGGATATGCTATACAAATTAAAGATTGTAATTCCTGTCTGGAAGAGGTGTGCGACTCTCATCCTAGAGGGCACCTATGCTCCAATTGCCACTATGATAAATGTAATCAGTGGGAGAATACATATCCCGGTATGATTGGAAAGAATCCTAACCTTGATTTTAGTTTATTGCTACGTGATTGGTATCGTCGTGGTTTTAGATTGTTCTGGGAGGAGGAACTGGGTCAGCGATTCAACTGCTGGAACAACAAAAGAATAAGGTTTCTACGTCATCGTTGTGAAGACAATGCGTGTTATGATTATAGGCCCACTGATTTTTATTTGGCTGTGACGGAATGTGATTCGACACTTGAGGACACTGTTTGTGAAATTGCTTCAAATAAGCAAGTTGAAACATGTGAATTCTATAGAATGAATGAGAATAGTATCATTGACTATACAAAGAGATATGACAAGAATGAAGTTACACTCTACTGTAGAAAATGTGACCCTGACATTGCAGTACATCAGGATCAGTATACTGTTAATTCAGATAATCTACCTGCATTAGTTGTTGTCGACAAATACCTATACCTAGTAGAAAATGAAATCTAAAGAGTAGAAAAGTCGTATTATCATGTATATAAGTTTTTAGCATTTATTAATAGACAATTTCACATACACTTTTAGAACAGTTTATTCGTAAAGCACTAAAATCAATATTAAATACGTTTGTAAGTATATTTTCCACTAGAAAGTCGCTCAATCGAGGTAAGTAAAAGTAGATGTCGAGAAACTGCTTGTAGGTGTAGCCACGACGTCTGAACATGACAAAGAGTAGTGCATGAAAGCCACATGTCTTAGTCGTTAAATCCTGTACTCTTCGTTGATTTTGAAATATGGTTTTCCCACTGCTTTCAATAAAGTTGCTGATGTATGGAGTGTAGAATTTATATGATAGGCCAAGAGGATAAAAAAATTCAATATACTTCGCTGTTTGAAAGATGCATAGCCAATGGTCTGTCTTCAAAGTCGATGGACTGCTATTAACAATGATTAGGGTATTGTTAAAACTTGGAATTTTTTCAATGAAGTCCGAAGGTATACAATAGGACTTGTACTGGGACATGTATGGATCCATACTAAATACGTTGATTATTTGGTTTGTGTTCATGGTGCTAGGTCTATTAGAGCACTGCCGTCGGGTGTGATTTCCCAATAGGTTTCAAATTGGCTCAGTGATATTAGCGTGATACTATCAGTCGAAGCATCGGCAAATGTACACTCTAAACGTACATTCCCTATTCGTACTATGCTCAAATCCTGAGTCCCCGACTAGTCCAAAACAATTGCCCCATAATTTTTGGAAAACATTGAATCGGTTATTCCATTTTCAAATAGTTGAGAGTCATGATCTAGGAATTGCATGGTCAACTCGTACAGAGTTCTATAGGATTTTTTTTCAAATGATATAGTGTACAGTGGAATACCATTCACTTTGCACACAAGACTAGGAAGACCAAAAAAATTAAAATCATGGGGGGATTCAGTCCAGGATCCAACGGCACTGCCACTCTTCACAAAGGCCAAAGCGAATTTTGATGGGATTTCTCCATTGATAAATGATGAATCGGTATAACTACGAGAGCCAGTGGCAATGTGACGTTGATTGGTGATCTTATGGGGGACAAGAAGTTTAATGTTGTTACCATTGGCTCTTAGCTTTTCCGCTGCCAATGCAATAGAGCTCATAACCTGTTGTTTTCGGACGTGGAGAATGCCGATGTGATAATGACATTTGCATCGGGTGCTGCAGGAAGTGTTTTTCTCAAAATGAAATTCGTTTTTCATTTTCTCAAATTGAAAAACTTTATGTCAATCTTGACATTGGGGGGTAGCCATTGGGATATATTGAATATCTCATGATATAGTTTTCCAACCAGATTATACTCTTGGGTCACTGCAGTAGTCAACTCGCTATCGGTATCAATACCTGATCGGTGTTCATAGCCCAATGACTTTCCTCTCATTTCCTCTTACCCCTTTGGTGCCACCATCACAAATTATGAGCAACTTGAACTTCTTGATAACTTGTTGATAATACTCACCTAAATATTATAAATTAATATGTTTATTTTTCTGAATAGACTTATTAGAAAACTGTTCACACTCAAAAAAACGTTAGCTGTAGTTTTACTATTAATATCTTACTTACTTTGAAGCATAACATTTGGACAAATAAATATTGATTACAAATCGATGAGACGGGTTTCATTGGAAAATGTCGGAAAGTTCATATTCTTCGAGAGGGGGTGTTGGGGGGGAAATTGTTCATAGTAGCCATACCTAACACTGACATCAATATTTTCAGCATTGAATAGATTCAATGAGGAACTAATTGATGGATATGATTCCTTGTGGGGGAGATAAGTCATAATAAGAGAAGAAGTCCTTCTTTGATCTAACAATCTTTTTCTTTTTCTTCTTCTTCTGCTGCTTACTGGTCTTCCTTGTTTTATTCCTCAAAGTCCTTGTTGATGTCCTTCGCTTCCCGCCCGGTTGGAGACTGGTGAGTGAATGACGTGCACGCATCCATTTCAATCCCTCCCAATTTTGTCGAGATTTTAATTGCTCACCAACGGCTCTTGCTGAAGATCTAGTATTTTCTTTAACACTCTCCTTGAAATCCTTACCCGACCCCTAGTTCTGTAGCTTTGAGGCAGCAAAATTTGCTGCAGCAGGTACATGGTATTTTCTGGCAAGGGGTAGTGCAGAACGAAATAGCCTAGCAAACCAACTACCAAGACCATAGCCAGACATTGTAGTACGTTCTTGTAGTAGTCCAATCCATTGCCTATTTGACGTGGACTCAGAGCACCAACATAGCAATCGATATCGGGACAGACAAATGGAATTCTCCTATTGTTCTTTTTAGGTGATTGTGCTGTCGCTGACAATGGGTCGAAAATGACATGTAGTCACTGCTAAGCCTTTTTTTATTGCTAGAGGATCACCCAATTGACTTCTTAGTGTTAACTGGCAGAGTTCCAAATACGAAGTGTTTACAGGAACATACTGAAGATGCTGATAGTGATGAACAAGTTCATGAGATGTTTTTCGTTCAAGAACACGTAGGAGGGGTACATTTGAATTACCGACTCTCGATGTTTCCACAAAGGATGCATAGAGAAATATGCAAGAGTCCGAGGCGAAACCAGGCGGATAATCAGCAAAAATAACTTGATCCATCCCGTAAAGGGTGCCAGCATTTTTCCCATTGATCGTATTCTGTTTAAAGCCAAGAACGTCTCTCACATTATCATTGAGAATAATTATGTCGGTGTCAACAGGTGAGGTAATGTAAATCCTATCGTGTTACAATGAATAATTAAAATGGAATGTTCCATTCCTACCATATGAGATTTTTCTATTGATTTTAAGACACAAATCTGTCACAGTATCGTATTCAATATATTTCAATTTTGCATGTGGATATTCGATAGATTTAAGTGCTTCAACCCATTCATAGTCGACAAAGAGTGTCGAATCGAATGGTATAACTTTTATATAATACACACGATCCTTTCTCAGTATGTCATAGGTATTTTTTAGAATACAGTCGACAAGAGCCACTTCATACGCACTGTCAAATTTGATAGTAGGGGAGAGTTTCGTTCAAAAATAACTTGTCATATTCAAGTCGTTGTAGAGAGGATCGGAAACGCTGGACATAAAAGTTACATAGAAATCATTGGGAATTGTCAACATTTTCGACACCGAACCAAGAATCAAAATCAGAGTTGTATCCTAGCCACCGAACAAGTAACTGTTTCTTACCCCTGCGAGTACGTGTCTTTAATATCTTTTAAATTTGATAGATTTTACTATTATTTTTGAATTTTTTTAGTTCATAGTCATAAAATCCACCTAGAATCTCGTATTTTTTTGTATCACGAAAACAATAAGTTATGGGCTTAGTGTCTAGGATTTTTGACACTTGAAAAAATTCTCTGAACCACAAGTACTTCCCCTTTTCAAAAACATTAGTTGTTCTATTAATTCGAACAGTATCACCAACATTGAATTTATTTTTCTTCTTGACATTTGTTTCATTGGAATACGGTTTAAGAAAGGTGTCAATTGTATCATGATCAGAATGATGAACTTCCGTTGGGGTTGAGTTGGACAAGGATCGATGAGGTCGTTGATAATAAATCAAAATGATTTTATCTAACTCATGACGAAAAACCGGTGTATTTTTCAATGTACAATATCTTGAAAATGAAATTCGAATAGTTTTTATTAATCGTTCAGCCAATGCAGCCATTATAGGGCTATGACTACGATAGGGCAGTGTACTATATTTCGCTAGTACTTTTGCAACATAGGGATTAAAAAATTCACTACCACGATCCGTTTGAATTTTTTTATATGAATCCTGTTCAAGAATACTTTCAATGGCCTGAGCAACTTCAACACCTCTCTTTGATCGCAATAAAATTGTATATGCATAACGACTATAAACACTGGTTCCAAGTAGAATGTACTTGTACAGTGTATTGTAATATCGTTGAATCTCATATAGAGTTAGGAGATCTTATTGAATTATATGTAATGGTGAAAATAATTTAGTTTCGAGAATGATTAGCACGAAGTTTATGATTTCTATGCAGAGTGCAACTTGAGTCATTTTGTAGATAGTGGTGTGCACTTTTATTGTGAACACCAGTGACTTTGAAAAGAGTGTTTGAGGAACTTAAACTCCCCGCTTCGCCAATATTTTCATAAACGCCTTTCAGAACTTCAACCATTTTGAACGTAAACACGTTGTGTTACGTCCGCTACCCTTTTATATACGAGTTGTGGATGGTGATGGTGACATGATACGTTTTTGCTTTTTCCTCCCCATCATTGTCAAGTTTCCACTAGGTGTGCCAGTATTTTCTAAGATTGATTTAAAATCTTCTTCGTCGTCCTCATGTTCATATTTTAATGGTGTTGTTGATGATGATGATGATAATGATGCAATTTCATTTATTTTTTTTTGAATTTGTCTATTACTAATAAGACTTTTGGGGAAGTTTAATGTATTTAGAAAGTTGTATAGATGAGTGTCAAATGATAATAGTCCTTTACGATTTGTAACGATATCAAAGATTAAATCAAGTAGATTATAGCTCTTGCCCTGAATTAAAATCCCTTTCCCATTGCTATCAACTTGAACCTGAGCTTGACCACTTTCCATGAGATAAGCTAGGAGTCGTTTAAGTTGTTCACGATATTATTGGGGCAATATATTTACAAATTTAAAAACAAATTAATACAATTATTCCTTCTTTAATTGTGTTCCAGCAGAATCCTGAGGAGATGATTCTTTTTTGTGATCAATAGCATTGGGCTTCGTCTGATAGGGCTTATGTTTGTCCACTCGGCGAAGTGCATCTTGAAGTAAAAGCAGGTTTTTATCATCCTCAATATTCTCGTTGTCAACGAATTTACTCAGATTGTTCTCAAAGTGTTCCACGGGTGAGAGAGCGAGTTCTATTGGAGTCAATTTATAGGGTTTTGCCATTCTCTCTCTAGAGAAAACTGTTTACAAGTCGTGCAATTATTGGCAGTAAAAGTGTGAAAAAGCTACCGCCCGCCTGAAGAAGTCGTTTATTTTTAAAATTCTTTGCTTTTTTTTTAGATGCCAATGTAAGTACAATTGAAAGATGTTTCTTTGACTGTTGCTTAACTACTACTGGGAATTGTACATTGCCCTCGGTCAAATTTAAACAAAGTTCTTATATTATATTAATCAAATCATTGTCAATACCGTGCTGGAGCTTGGCTTTTATAAGAGGGGGGTTGGAAGTGGTTAGAACTGAAAACAGATGACTACTTTTATGTAGTTTCTTCGGTGTCATGATAGCAACTAATAGGTCTTTTTAGTGTTCACGGGGAGATATACTGTAATTTCATTGTCAAAAATATTTGTGACTACACGCAAATCCTCGGGTGTATTTTTATTAAGATCCACTAGGATATAGCCGTAGGGTTTATTAGTTGCCTGATTGTATGCTGAGAGCAGAAATTTAGGGGCACCTGGATAGATTTGTTTATTGAGAGTTATTAGGGAGCTGGAATCACGAACAACTCTGTAGAAAATGTAGTAGGTACAGTTCAATGCAAGTGTTTGCATACATTTGCTCTGATGAAAGAGATTGTGTAGAACCAGAGTAACGGAAATATGTTCATGATGAGAGCGAACAGTGAACAGTTTTAGCATTTCCTGGGACCAAAGTTCAATAGATTTAGCCAGATCGTCAATGATCAGCCAAGAGTTTGGTTCAATAATGCTGAAAACAAGTCCCTGTATGAATTGTATCTGCACCAGTCCCGTCGTGGCAATTGCTTTTATTTTATCGTATGATTCCTGCCAAATACTGTAGCAGTAGTAGATTTTTTTTGGCTTTTCCACAAACATTTTATCGCAATTTTTAATTATTTTAGTTAAGAGTGTTGTTTTGCCCGACATTGACGGCCCATATAGAAATCATCTGAATGGTGTTTTAAATTGATACATGTTCCCTTCAACAGTTCACCTAGACAACTAACTGTAGACTATCGCTGTCTAATGACTAAATAATTTGCCTACTACTACTACTACTCCGTTCAAGAATAATAAGAAAAAGAAGAAGAGTAAAGAATCATATTTTCTTTTATTATGCACATAAAAAAGTAACAACACTTAAAAAATACTACATTGAAAAAAGCACATTAAACATGAAAAAAATAAACTTGTTTTTAAAATTTATAAACTTTTTAAAAAAATACACTTTTTTTTAAATTTATTTATAATAAAAAATACAACATTTACATAGGCACAGAGAAAAAACACTTAAATAAATACACTTTTGTTTGTTTATTTATTTATAGAAAAAATACAACATTTATTAGAATAATGCACTTGAAATAATATCAAACACTTTCATTTACAACATTTTAAATTTTGGGATCCCCCCCACCCCCTAGGGGCGGCCGCTGCGGCTGGCCGAGAAGCGCTGCGGGAAGCGCCGTGAGGCGGGAAGCGGGGGGCCCGCTGCGGCGGGCCTGGTCCGGGGGCATTAAATAGCGAAAATTGATCTGCCTTGAAAATTGTTGATCTGCCTTGATCTGCCTTGAAACACACATTGAAAATTGTTTTTGATATAGAAAAAAGAATTTAAAGAAAAAACACCCAATTACACAAAATACCCTCTCACCCAATTTATACTTTTTTTAATGACTTTAAGTTAATTTTTCTAGACCGAGTTGTTTTATGTAATCTATACATTCAACTCGGTCTGAAATTAAATAATTAACGTGTGGTAGTACCTTCAAACCATCCTCAAGTACATAGACTTTGTCCGATATGGCCGGCATGGCGTTTTTCTAAACTCTAACTGTGTAGTTTTTAAATTGTAAAGAGCGAATCACCATGACATTCGCTCTTGGGACTAAACTACGTTCCACACAGTTTCTATACACACTCTAGTCAAAATTATTTTTTAATAAGTGTTTAGATACACCTTTAAACAGTTATTTGTTATCCTTTCCTTGTGTCTCTACGCAGCATGTTTTTAGCTCATTAGACACCCCACTTGATATCAGATCAAGACCTATTTCATACTTTAGCTTTGAAAGCTAAATTGTGGCCTGGCATTTCAGCAGTTCTGGGGAGAGGTATTTGTCCCAATTAGTTTAGTCCATTGGGGAGCTAATGTACTCACCATTTTCCAAATCATCCTATAGATTATCAGTTTGCATTTTTAAAAGGAGTGAATCAGTGTCCCCGTAATACACTTGAACTTGTCCCTCAATCGGCCACTGTACCTTGCATACATTATAATAAAATGACAACATGAGTTTCTTGGATATTTCAGTTACTGCAGCTTCTCCTGCAATATTTTTATTTAAAACAATGCGTCTTTTCTTACGGTGTAGGAGCACTATATCGGAGTCTATGATTGTGAACGATGTGAAGTTTGGATTCGCAATGATTCGAGCACAATCTTTGGGATTGGTTATAATGTCACATCGACTTCTGTTTCGTACGCTCTCGCACATTTTACCGAAAGCTGAGTTCAAAATGAGTTTATAGACTTCTTTTTCAACTTTCGTTTTCGCTTGTGAATGCTTACTGACAAAGGTGTCAATAAACGTTTTCATGTAAGGCTTTTGATCAAATTGGAGAGCTCTATGAATCTTTGTGACCTTGAAACCATTGGACACCATCCATTTCAATAGAACGTGATGAACAACGATATTCTGTTTCGGGTTGAGGTGGGCAATTAGTTTTTGTTTTGAAGGTAGCCAGTGCATACTCCCATCTTCTACTAATGATAAATTGTAGGGGCTCAGAGAGTCCCTATCCACCGGTCTATTTATGCACGGAAAAACAAAGTCTTTTACCGAGTCATGGATTTCCATGGGTATTTCACCGTCAATTTCAAAAAGCCATCCCTTTGCCCCATTCTCCTTAAAACTAGCAATGTCGGGGAAATTCGAATCACACGGATTGTCAAACCATTTATAATTGCCACACGGCAAACAGTAGTGAGACATTGCCGATGGGTAAAGAGAATTCATATCCAAAAAACTGCGTCCGACTTTTCATCGGTGTGCGGTCTGGACGGATCAGTTTTCATGATACGATCCCCGTGAAAAACATACCCACCCCTCATTGATCTCTCTACAAACAGATACTGATCCACATCGGCGATCAGACCTATTTCTTCCCCTCCTCCCTCAGAAAGTTCAGAAAAACACAATAGCCTTATCTGTAGTGAAGCATTTTTCTAGTCGTAAACTAATTTTTTTAACTAAATAGTTACCCCTGCCCTCCTTCCCTCAGGAAGTTCAGAAAAACACAATATCCTTATCTCTAGTGAAGCATTTTTTCTAGTCGTAAACTAAATTTTTAAACTAAATAGTTACCCGCACCCCCTACCCGCACAAAGTTCAGTAAGACACAATAGCCTTATTTATAGTGAAGCATTTTTCTACTCGTATGTTTACCCGAATATTTAACACGTACCAATTTTCCGTGCCATCCACAAAACTCAATTCCTCCTAGCATTTTTTAAGTAAGTAATCACGTATAAGTTAGAGCTAAAATACATACATTTACAAATTCAGACTGCACTTGTATGCCTGAAGCCCTTGGCAAAGCATGAAGGGTGGTCCCCTCCCGATCTTGAGTAGACAAGACTGATGCATTATGAGAAAGCATCCATTCCCACTTGAATTTTCTGCCAGGTTGCATAGTCGTCTGCATAGAAATGAGATTAACATGAGAGGATCCTGGTTGGTCCAGAAAACCTGTAATAGATGACTTTACAGATCTCATCGATGTGGTACCATTCTATATTGGTCTCTTTTCTGGAAGGGAGTAATTGTAGGAATCCTCATCCTTAAAAAAAAAAAAAATTTAGTATGGAAATAATAACCTCTCTTTCACAGATAAATTGCCCTCTAAAGTTGATTCTGATGTTTGTAACACTATATCTATTAGTGGTTTAGAAATATTAAAAAAAGGTTCTAAAGTAAAATTTTTGAAAATTTTGAGTTTGGGGGGAAGGGGAATTTCAAAAACACCCCTCATAATATAAATTATCCCCTAAAGTCGAGTCTGATATTTGTAACGCTACATCTATTAGCACTTTAGAAATATTTAAAAAAGGTTCTAAATTAAAATTTTGGAATATTTTTAGTTTAGGGGAAGGATTGTTTCAAAAAAATCTCCCCATAATATAAGTTATCCCCTAAAGTCGATTCTGATATTTGTAATACAGTATCTATTAGCGCTTTAGAAATATTTAAAAAGGCTTAAAATGTAGAATTTTGTAAAATTTGAGTTGGGAGGGAAGGGTGGTTTCAAAAACATCTCTCCATAATATAAATTATCCCCTAAAGTCGATTCTGATATCTGTAATGCTTAATCTATTAGCACTTTAGAAATATTTAAAAAAGGTTCTAAAGTAAAATTTTTGAAAATTTTGAGTTTGGGGGGAAGGGGGATTTCAAAAACATCCCCCCATAATATAATTTGCCCTATAAAGTCGATTCTGATATTTGTAACGCTATATCTATCAGCTCTTTAGAAATATTTAAAAAAGGTTGTAAAGTAAAATTTTGGATATTTTTTAGTTTGGGGGGAAGGGGGATTTAAAAAAAATCCCCCCATAATATGATTTATCCTCTAAAGTTGATTCTGATATTTGTAATACTCTATCTATTAGAACTTTAGAAAAATTCTAAAAAGGCTTCTAATGTAGAATTTTGGAAATTTTGAGTTTGGGTGTAGTTTGTTAAATGTGAGCTAAAATCCAAATTAATACAAAATTTAAAATTTCCCCCCAAGAAATTATTTGAATACGATTTGGTTTTATATAAATTCTAAGTTTCTAGCGAGAATTACACAAACCCTGTCTTAATCATCAACCTTTTGTTTTCATAACTCAGATAAGACACGTTTGAACTCTGGCTTCAAAAGGGACTCTCTGTAATTATAAAAACATGTGGTTTTAGATCGGAAAAAAAGATTCTTGATAATTGAGAAAAGGGACATTTTTTTGAATGAAATAACTAAAACTAAGGAATTAAGCTCGTAGACAGAGCAGTGGAGGAGGGGTTTTTGTTTACATAATAGAAAAAAAGCGTACTTTGTGTTTTCTAGCGAGTATACTCATCATATTTTAGGGTTTGTATTGTTGGAGGAGAGCGGGGTGCTAAGTCCCCCTGAAATTTGAATTTACTGTTAAAATGATTTTTATCTGGAAATAAATTAAGAAATTCAGCAAGCTATACTCACGTTGACAATTGAAGTAACCATTGTTTAAAAGTTAATAATATTCAATGTACTTTCTACGATATGTTAAAACATAATGAAAATTAAATCGTAATGTATGAACATTTTATACAAAGTCTCAAGGACGAATAATAAATGGATGTTGGCTCGAAAAACACTCTGGGTGAGTTACATAATTTCGTGCATACTCCCAAAACATGTTGGACTACTTTATATCGCGCCAGCTTTAAAAAAAAACAGTCTGCTTGAGTTATATAATTTCGATCATACTCTCAAAACATGTTAGACCACATTATACCTTGCCAACTTTTTTTTGCAATGTGCATGTGATACTGTAGTGCCTCAGAGGAGGGTTTTCTTGTGCAATTCCATGTATTTTTTCAATATATAAAGGGTTTTTCTTGTCCCTTTTCATGTACCTTTTTAATATATAAAAGGTTTTTCTTGTCCCTTTTCATGTACCTTTTTAATATATAAAAGGTTTTTCTTGTCCCTTTTCATGTACCTTTTCAATATATAGAAGGTGTTTATTGTCAATTTTCGTGTAGGTTTTCAATTCTTGTAGGGTTGAATGTATGGTTTCAATCAATTACACTTTTGAGCATATTCTGGTAGGGTTAAATGTAGAGTTTCAATCAATTAAACTTTTGAACATATTCTTGTAGGGTTGAATGTAGGGTTTCAATCTTATACACTTTTGAGCATATTCTTGTAGGGTTGAAAGTGCGTACACCCTTACTACTCTAGTCATAAAATGCTTTTTGAAGAAACTTGCCTTATTAGCAATGATTTAGGCATAAAACAGGTTGTTCGTGAGGCAATTGAAATTAAAATCAAAATAAATAGTAATATTTCTTTAAATAGAGATTTGGGGGAATATTCACTTAATGCCCTATACACAAATCTAATTAAAAATGATTTAACTAATTATATTAAAAAACCAGTAAATAACTTCAGTCAACCTATTAAGGATAGACCATCTAGGTTAGCTGCCAAGAAGGCGAGATTAGCTTTAAAATCTTGTCTGTGAGTATTTTAATTCCTTCTGAATGACTTGTCTTCTGTCCACTTCGTTTGGAGTACCACTCCTGGTTGAACTTCCTTGAAGTAATGATATTAGGGCTTTTTAAAACATTTTTTTAAAAAACCTTTTAGTTTTAATGAGCGAATTTTAATGTAAGTTTCTTTTATATTGTTTTTATTCTCTTTGTCTCTTTTGCTGAGGACGGCCCTTGGATATAGGGTTAAAATATTCACTTAAAGTTGCTTTCCACTGTCTTATATAAAAATTTCCCTGTTGTTCTACTTATTTATTTATTCTTTAAACTGTTGGGGGCTTTCTTCTACTGCGTCAACTTAATTTTGCTGTAACTTATGTACAAATTCCTAGGGCTAAAATAAAGCTTGCCAAATGGGGTGGCAGGAGGTCGTAATGAATTATTTAAGGGAAAGTTGAACTTCTTGGAAGGGATTACAGAGGGACGCTTTGAACAGATTAGAAATTTAAACTAAATGTTAAATTTTGGAAAGTTCAGTTTAAATGACGGTTCTGTACGTCATTACCGGCAAAGAGCCAGCTTTAAATTTTAAGCTGTGTATGCACTGTTATGTGTATTACCTTTGTAATTTATCACTTCAATTTTGATAAAAATGCAAATATAATAAATTGCAAAAGAAGAAAATAACTATGTTAAGAAACTTCAGTTGCCAAGGGTGTATCCATGATTTTTGTTTTTTTATTGGGGGGGGGGGGTCACAAAGAGAATTTAAAAAAAAATCAAAAATGTGTATATATGTATTTTTTGGTTACGTTTTTACGAGTCGGACAAATTTTAGGGGGGTTCAAACCCTAAAACCTCCCCCCACGGTTACGGCCTTAGAAATTGCGTTAATATATTCGGAGGTATTTTTTATTTTAAAAAAAAATATCTTTTAAAATACGTAGAATGAGTCTTAAAATGTAACTTTACAATTAATAATAACTTTAAATTACTTAATTATAGTAAATATAGTTATATTTAACTATTACTTGTGAATAGTTACAGAGTATAAGTGTCATAATAAGCTTGAAGAAATGAAGTTATTTTTAAGATAATAATTTTTAAGTTATAATTTTCTGTTTATTACTTGAAATTTGAGTGGCCAAAGAGAAATTTTTTTAAAACTTTACTGATTGTGTAAGTTACTGAATTTAAGTACCTTGGTAGCACACTAAATGAAGACGACAGATGTAAAAGAG
This sequence comes from Artemia sp. Qi Xiang Cuo, assembly GCF_049724085.1. Lineage (NCBI taxonomy): Eukaryota > Metazoa > Arthropoda > Branchiopoda > Anostraca > Artemiidae > Artemia > Artemia sp. Qi Xiang Cuo. Next base: position 6,184,555 of record NC_142810.1, read on the forward strand.
AGATGATGCTTCATATTACATGTGCAGGTGGAAAATCCTCTCAATTAAGTAATGTTTGAAGATCTGGCAAATACTCTCTCTAGCTGATGCTGCACCTGTTCAAGATCAATGTAACATCCATACTTTCATATGAATTCAAACTCTAGAGTCTGTTTAAAGCTGTAGAGAAAAGGTTGCTTGGGCTTGAGAATAATTGCCTGCAAGAATATTTGAGATAGGTGGCACTGACAAAGTACCTAACACCCAGATAAGGTATCTCACTAAGCAACCACAAATAATCGATAGTCAGACGAAGGACATGGCAGCACTGGGGATACATGAATCGGATGAGACAGGAATAACTTAGGTGCTTGACCCCTCCACGCCAACGGAAGAGAGGTAGACAATAGACTCTGATTAGTTGTTCCCCAGGAGCTGTAACAGAAACAGTTCTACATTCTTCCCTAAACAAGCTGCAGACACTACCTCTGGATCATTCGACGTGGAAGTCAAGTGTTGTTTCCCTACACACCATTAGGCGTTAAGAATAGGCTAAGAATACTAAGAATAGGCTATTCCAATAAGAATTCCTATTCTAAGAATAGGCTACTCTAAGTAGTTACATATTCTAAGTAAGAATAGGCTAAATTGCTCTACGAGGTTATTTGAGCTTGAGTTTTTATTATAGATAGATAGATAGATCGTGTATTTCAAAAGCCCAAGAGCCACGTACACACGAAAATTTATGAAAAGTAATGAAATCACCAACAGAACAAATTACGAAACACACAGAAACATGACGCATAGCAAAAAATGCCTAATGATAATTTATCGAGAAAATAATTGTAGTTCTATACAATAAATAATAATTAATTGTATAAACTTTTCCTTCTTTCTAAGCTTTTCTCTATGTACACACCAATGTGGAATATTGTGGTTGGATTAACACTTTGTAAAATACCAGGAAGCAGCAAAACAATCCCATCTAATTATTTTCCCCTTAAATCAGAGAGCACCGGGCACTTCCAGAGAAAATGGTCCAAATCTTCGTCCTAATCATAGGCAGCGCGCTAGCGCTGCCTAAGTAAAGAACGATGTGGGCACAATGTGTTTTTTTTTTTTCTTCAGCCGGGCACTTCGTATCGAAGGAGTTGTCGTAGAAACTTCGAAAAGGGCTCATTCGATTGGAAATTGGAGTGGCTAGTGCCCTTTCTAATAGTCGAAAGTTATTGGATGGCAACTAGCCCCCCCCCCCCAAGCCCATTATTCCCCTAAACACATCCAGTAAAAATTTTGAAATAGCCATTTTGTTCAGGGTAGTTGATTTCCAGCTAGAATTTTTTTTTTTAAGGAGGATAATCCACCAAAACCCTCAGGGTAACGATTTTAAGGTATGCCTTGAGGTTCTATAAGAAAAATACTGGGACAATCTACAAGGTATTATTTTTTTCGTTTAGAGCAGAGCACTTCATATTGAAAGGGTGGTCATAGAGACTTCAAAAGGGGATCATTAGATTGGAAATTGAGAGTTCTAGTACCCTTTTTAATAGTCGAAAGTGATTGGAGGGCAACTAGCCCCCCCCACGCCCATAATTCCCCCAAACACATCCAATCAAAATTTTGAGATAGCCATTGTGTTTAGCATAGTTGATTTCCAGATAGAAAATATGTTTTTGAGGAGGACACTCCCCCACAGCCCTCAGGGCAACGGTTTTAAGTTATGCCCTGGGGGCATATAAGGTTTTTATAGAAAGTGTTGTCGTAGAAACTTCAAAAAAGGCTCATTCGACTGGAAATTGAAAGGGCTAGTGCCTTTTATAATAGTTGAGAGTGATTAGATAGCGACTAACGCCCCTCTCACCCCCACCATTTTCCAAAACACATCCAATCAAAATTTTGAGATATCCATTTTGTTCAACGTAGTTGAACGTTCCGGAAATTAGGTCTTTTAGGATGATAGCCCCCTCAGAGCCCTCAGTACAAGGGTTGTAAGTTATGCCCTGGGGGCATATAAGGTTTTTATTGAAATCTTTGTCGTAGAAACTTGAATCTTTGTATAGAAAGTTGTTGTATAAATCATAGGCAGCACGATCGTGCTGCCTAAGTAAAGAACGGGAACACTCGAGAACGAGACAAGAAACGGGGACCAAGTAAAAAGGAAGACACTCCCACACAACCCTCAGGTCAAGGGTTTTAAGTTATGCCCTGGGGGCATATAAGAACGATGTTGGCACAATGTATTATTTATTAATTTTTTCCTTTAGAGCAGGGCACTTCGTATCGAAGAAGTTGTCGTAGAAACCTCGAAAAGTACTCATTCAATTAGAAATTGAAATGCCTTGTTCCCTTTACAATAGTCGAAAGTGATTGGAAGGCAAGTACCAAAAATCTCGTATTCATCGCGCCCCCAATTACGTCATGTCAAAATTTTGAGATAGCCATGTGGCTTAACGTAACTAGAACTTCATGACATTCAATCTTAGGTGACGACAACCAATCTACTAGCCATGTAGGTGAGGGCTGTAATTCATACCCTGGGGGCATATGAGGGGTTAATAGAGATCGTAGTCGCCTTCAACAGGTTTCATTTCATAGAAAATCGAAAGGCCCAGTGCCCTTTTTAATAGTTGAAACTGATTGAAAGGCTTGATATTTTTATAGTAAAGATTGAAGTGGGTATAATGTATTATTTTTTGTTGTTGTTGTTGTTTAGACCAGGGTACTTCGTATCGAAGGAGTTGTCGTGGGAACTTCGAAAAGGGCTCATTCAATTGAAAATAGAAAGGGCTGATTCCCTATTTAATAGTCAAAAGTGATTTGACGGCAACTAATTCCCCTTCCACTCCCACCCTCCTCCGACAACCCTCTCTTTTCTGCTTTTAAAATTCGACCAAATCAAAATAGCGTAAGTGTATCCAAGCTATCAAAGAAAGTAAACAGATTTTTTTGCGAATGGTATCAAGTTTTCCATTTCAGGTCAACTAGAGGAGGTATGAAACTAAATTAAACAGTACTATTTGTGTCCAGATTTTTAAAAGGGTGTATGCTGTTAAAAATTGCTGAAAATTTTTCTCCCATGCCCACCCTCCCATTTGCCCATTATGTTTAGCCTAAAAGCTAAATGTTGCCTTAAGATTAAATCAAAATGCACTGTGTTAATGAAACTAAATTAAACACTACTAAATGTGTCCAGATTTTTAAAAGGGTGTATATTGTTAAGATTTACTGGAAAATTTTCTCCATCATAAAAATAGCAGGCCAAACTATAAAGTCTTAAAAAAAACGATTAGTTTTATAATGTTTTTTACTTTTCCCCTGAACAGACTAAGTCAATATAAAACAAACATAATTTAAATTAAAAAACTTTTTCTACAATTAAGTTTTTCAAAGAAAAGTAAAGAACTCCATTAAACAAAAAATTAGCAAAAATAAAATCAAATAATCTACCAAGCGTAAAACTACCACAAATCAGCATCGATAAATAAATGAAACCCAAAACAAATAGAAATTACAATAAGTAACAGAGTCAAACTCAAAACGAGCAGAAATTAACATAAGTTGGGCGCAAAACGCCTATGCCTTGGCAAGACAAGAACAAAATTTGCACTTTACTGAAAAAATACAAATGAATTTGCATTGTCAGTTTAATATACATATACTGATATTTAGTAATCAAAATGTTAATATTATTTGATTTATTAAAGTTATGAAAGTAAAAACATTTAAGCTGAATCCATCAACATAAAATCATAGCCGGTAAATTAAATTTAAAATAAATTTCCTCTCCAAAACTAGGTTTAACCTGATTATAATGATTCAATGTAGCAGAATTTAAAACCAGCCCTTGCCATTTCTGAATTTCTTGACCCTCCAAGATAAATCGTACCTGGCTCACTAAATTTGTTGGTAGATCACGGGAACCAAGGCCATTATTCCATAAGTAAGGCATTCCAACTCTTTCTAGTAATGACTTAATTTACTGCTTAATTTAGTAATGACTTGTTTTTAGTTATTACTTTTTACGCGTTATTTTTAACGGTAATAGGCTTTCATAAGAAGTTAAGTATTTCATGAAGTTTCTCAGTCTTTAGGCTTAAGTAGAATCGGATAAATTAGTAGATAATTAAGTTTATTAGTAGATAATAATCGGATAATTCAGTAGAAGTAAAACAGCCAGATAAGTTCAATGTTCCAGGTCATCATAAAATGACATGAACTCTCCCACATGTCTTTGATTTAAAAAATTTCGTCATTGATAACCTGAGCACCACTTAGCGTTGTGGAAAACTGTTCTTGATATTGCGTGACGCTAACGAGCGTCACCTACTGACGCTAACGAGCGTCACCTACTGACGCTAACGAGCGTCAAATACTGACGCTAACGAGCGTCACCTACTGACGCTAACGAGCTTTACCTACTGACGCTAACGAGCGTCACTTACTGACGCTAACGAGCTTTACCTACTGACGCTAACGAACGTCACCTACTGACGCTAACGAGCATCATCTACTGACGCTAATTAGTGAAGTTCCGAAAACTCTCTACTGTTGATGGCGTGAAATCGTTGCTGTGTTAAAGACTTCTTACAATTTTCCTATAGGTTTTTATATTTGTCTTATGATTTTGTTTGTGACACCCCTTTTGGTACAGCCACTGGCCTGGAAATCCCGAAATTCAGACAGTGACCAAAAATCTTTAAATTTGTTCGTCTAATTCTCCTTTTAGTTGAAATAAAAAACGATGCTATGTGACAGTTTTTCTTTTTTGTTTAAATAGAATGATATATGACGTATATGACGTATGATGTGATGATAAAAAATATATGACGTATGATGCTGATGCTGTGAACTTAGCGTATTGAAGTTTGCTGTTTTTCATCGTTTGCTGCCTTCTCGACCATAGAGCTCCCTCCCCCTATATTTAAGTATGTTATTTCTATAATATCCTTTATTTTCCGCATAATTTTAATGTTCCTTCCAGGTACCCCACCCCATAAGCCCCACGATTTGAAAACCTTCTAAATACGTTTCTAAACTTTTTATTTAGCTCACCTTTTCGTTCTATTAAATAAGCGAATCTGCTAAATACTAAATAAGCGAATCTGTTAATTAAATAAGCGAATCTGCTAATTAAATAAGCGAATCTGCCAATTAAATAAGTGAATCTGCTAATTAAATAAGCGAATCTGCTAATTAAATAAGCGAATCTGCTAATTAAATCAGCGAATCTGCTATATAAACAAGTGAATCTGCTAATTAAATAAGCGAATATGCTAATTAAATAAGCTAATCTCCTAAATACTAGGTGACAGTTCTTGTCTTTTTCGACTTTTAGTTGTTATTTTAAACTTATGAAGTTCTGTAAGTTTTTCCTCTTCTTTGCTGTATTTCTTGTCCTTCAAGTTTGTGAACTTTTTTTTCGCTGTTGGTTGCAATGATTGTTTAATAAACAACTCAGAAATAAATTTTTTTATTTGATTCGAAGGCATTCAATTTGATTATAATCCTTTCTTGTGTCTAATTTAAACTTAACATGGATTTCAAATTCTAAAGTACGTAAAAATGTATTTTTAAGTAAAATGGAACACACTGGAATAAATAAATAAATATTATCTAAACTTAGTGATAATTGTCAACTTCGTTATTTTCTTCTTCTATTCTGCCCAGTTTGCGGTCGATGAAGTTCAAGAACGAAAATGGCTCAGTTTCACAACTCATTCGCCCGCAGACATTGCCATCTTTAACACCCATGCGGAAATTAACCAAAATTTTCCTCAAATATGGGGGTGTCATCGGCTCTAGTAATCTAAAAGAAGAGTTTCGTCAAATTACTTCCGTTTAAGGCAGGGTTACCACCAGTAGTGATTTATCACTATGTCTAGTCTAGTGATTTTGTATATTACCTAAACAAAAAAAATTACTAAATCAGCGCATAAATCGCTAGATTATTGAAGAAAACCCCTAAGTTAACCAAACAATTACTACAATTTAGTGATTTTTTTTTCACCAAGTGGAAACCCTGGTTTAAGAGCAAAGTACGTCGAATCCAAATAACAATTCCATAACAGCTTACTTGACATGAATCTTGTATATCGGCTGCAGAAGCTTTAAACATATGAAAATGACATGAACACATTGGCTTCATAAGCTTTGAATTTATGGATTACTCTAGTTTAGTTGTCGGTTACATATTTGGAATCAATATAAAAATACATTCCTTTAATTCACAATATTTGACATCGAAATTCTGTATTTTAAAATTTCGATTTTTATTGACAAGGGTCGCTCTTTACTTACAGGTAACTATAATGAACGGTTTTGATAAAGTGTTATTCTCCATTATTTTTACTTGCGAGCAAGTCCTTCGAGTCCAGGTTCAATTCCATTTTAGAACGGTTTACTTTACATGAAAATATCGCTTGCAGCAGCTTTAGACTTATGGTTTACTCTCGGTTTGTTGTCTGTTACATATTTGGAATCAATATAAAAAATACATTCCTTTAATTCACAATATTGACATCGAAATTCTGTATTTTAGAGTTTCGAGTTTTATTGACAAGGGTCGCTCTTTACTTACAGGTAACTATAATGAACGGTTTTGATAAAGAGTTATTCCCCATTATTTTTATTTACAAGCAAGTCCTTCGAGTCCAGGTTCAATACCATTTTAGAACGGTTTTCTTTACATGAAAATATCGCTTGCAGCAGCTTTAGACTTATGGTTTACTCTCGGTTTGTTGTCTGTTACATATTTGGAATCAATATAAAAAATACATTTCTTTAATTCACAATATTGACATCGAAATTCTGTATTTTATAGTTTCGAGTTTTATTACCAAGGGTCCCTCTTTACTTACAGGTAACTATAATGAACGGTTTTGATAAAGTGTTATTCCCCATTATTTTTATTTACAAGCAAGTCCTTCGAGTCCAGGTTCAATTCCATTTTAGAGCGGTTTTCTTTACATGAAAATATCGCTTGCAGTAGCTTTAGACTTATGGTTTACTCTCGGTTTATTGTCTGTTACATATTTGGAATCAATATAAAAAATACATTCCTTTAATTCACAATATTGACATCGAAATTCTGTATTTTAGAGTTTCAATTTTTATTGACAAGCGTCGCTCTTTACTTACAGATAATTATAATGAACCAGTTTGATAAGGTTTTCTTCCCCAATACTTCTACTTACGAGCAAGTACTTCAAGTCAACGTAAACATTTAAAAAACTTAAACACGCTTACGGTTTACAGTTTTAAGTTTAAGCTTAAGTTGAAATTAACGGTTTAGTTGTGAGTTTATATTGGCTTTTACACACCGGAATTAGCAAAAAAAAACTTTTTTCTTTCAATGTAAAAAATTATCATCAAGATTCTAATTTTTTAGAGTTTCGGGTTCAATTGACAAGGGTTGCTCTTTATTTAAAACTTGTTACCATGAACAGCTCTGGATAAAGCCCCCCCCCCCTATTAATTCTTTTTACAAAGTTTTGATTTCACATAAACATTCAAGGACGACTTCAGCGGCTTTCACGCAACGTACGTAATTTTTTATCCGCGTGGTTAAATTACGTTACATAAATTTTCACACTTAGCCGAGTCCTTCACACTAGGCTAACATAGAAATCAATAAAATCATCGTCTAAAATTATCACGGTCAGCATAAGCAACCTATTCAAAAATTGAAAATTTGGAAAGGAGATGGGGATTCAAGCTCTGATTAAGCGTGAAAAGCTACCTAGCAAGTCCGTATCCAGGAGGGGGTTTACCAGGTTAAAAATGCCCCCCCCCCCCAAAAAAAAAAAAAAAAATTTCCCACTCGTAAAAACGTAACAGCAATGCATATAAATACATCCTTCATAAGTTTTCAAAAAAATATTATAACCCGCCTCCTCCCCGAACAAAAATCCTAGATACGCCCTTGAATCTAGGAAAATTTCATTAATTTATATTCAAAATCTGTTAATTGTTCGTTCAGATATTAAATTTTATTGTTATTATAATGACTTACGGAACATAACGAAACATAAAGTTACGTAACGTAGAGTTCTAAGTAGACCTCGAATCTACTCAGCACTGCCTTCGTTACGGACAAAATTTGCTCCGAAAATTACATAGACTAAAGTCATAACGTAGCTACAGTGTGAATGGATGTACAACAATGTGCGAAAGAACCATTACTTTGCATAACAGTTTATAGAATTATCCAGTATGATCATTTCATCATTCTCTATCTCACACATTATAAAAACCCGGACCGGGGTGCGAGTGCTCCGGAGAACGTTTTTGCAGATATAAACATAAGCGAAGTCAGATCTTTTCATGGGTAGACAAGTCAGACTGTGATCGAATCGGAAACAAGTGGAAACCCGCTGTTGCGAATAATGGATTTTGTTGGAAACAATCGGAAACATGCATCCCGCTAATGCAGAAATAAGTGGGAGGAGCTTTTTGTTCGCACCGAGAACGAAGACCAGAAATGATCTGCGATAAGCTTACTGTCTATAAACTATGCTTTGCATGAACAAATTAGTTGCAGTAACTTCTACCTCACGGTTAATTTTAAATTTGTTGAATTTTATATATTTGGGATTATTATAAAAACATACTCTTTTCATCTATAATATTGTTATTGAAATTTCTTTGTTTTAGAGTTTCGGTTTCTATAGACAAGATTTGCTCTTTAATTATCGGGCAATATAATGAACTGTTTTGACAAAGCTTTTCCCTCATAACTTCTCTTTACGGGCAAAATGCTTCGACCCTGCGTAGACAGCTAAGAGTAGCCTAATTAGCATAAACATATTTGCTGTGGCAACCAAAAGCATTGTGCAAAATAAGTAAATGCCACAAACCGGGGGAAAAACTAAAAATGTTAGTTAGTTTTTATTAATGAATATATTAAATCTTATTAAAATAATTCAGAAGATGAGATGCATTTTGTTTTGATTATGTATTAAAATTCTATTAATTAATTGTTTTTACAATGATGATTTTTTGGCTATCAAGTATACGACAAAATATATTCTGTACCTAGCTATTTTTATAAGTGAGAAAAATGTATAAATTACTTTTTTGGAAAAAATGAATATAGGCTATACATATCTTGAACAACCCAAAACAAGTGACTATCTTAATCAATCTGTTTGAATGAGTCGTATTTTCAACTTTAAGAAAAATGTCACATTAATCATGGCGGATTTATCAATAATTGTGGTGGACTTATGAATACCGCGGCGGAATATAATCGGGACAAAATGAACCGCCTGGGATATTTTTGTGGAGAATTGGGACAACCTAAGCTGTACTCTAAAAGCAAAGAGAAAGAGAAATCTCAAGATGAAAATGGTTTTCTGTTGAGGCTATAACAGAGGCGTCAATGGGAGGCAATCATCAATTTTTATATCCCTTCCACAAATGGATTAAAAGGACAATATTTTTTGGGGACTTTTATTGAAAAATTACAAAAAAAAATCCCTCCCAAATTTTGATAAACACATTTTTTTAATATTTTTATTGAAAGAAAATGTAAAGAATACCCCCCCCCCCCCTCCGCTCTTGATTTAGAAAATATATTTTTTGTTTATTCATTAATAAAAATTTAAAAAAACATCTTGCACACCTCCCCCTACATTTTCGCGAATCGCCGCCCATAAAGCATTTATTTGCAGATTTAGATAAAGTCGTTTTATTTTTTACCAGAGAAATGTGATAACTTCAATGTTGCACATTGTATGTATATTATGTGTTTCAAAAGGGATCGACAAATTTTTCCTGGAAATGCGGATCAAACTAACAAAAAAAAAGAATCAAAAATCATATATTTTTAATCTTCAGTTTTCAACTTTTTTAGGAAGGTTTTTTTGTAATAGTCTCAGAGAAGGGAGGAATTCCTTCCTTTATATACAGGTTTCGTATATACAGGATACGCATATACACAAATAAAACGTGTTTATGTTTTAGTGGGCCTAAAACAGTACATCCGTTTTCATCGTCTTTTGGGCGCTAGGAACCTGAAAAAAGCACAACACTGGTTTTTCGTGACGACCTTTTTCTGTGCATATATGATTCTATGTAAAGTATTATCTAGAATTATCATAACGGTTTTGGAATTTAGAGTAACCAGATATGAGAAAGTCAACATTCTGACGCATAACTTTCCAACTCTTACTTCCATAATTATATTTAACTTGAAACAGTACTATTAGAAGAATTCCCTACGCAACGTGTTTCTGGTTCTTAAAGAGAAAGTTGTATTATTTTTATGTTATTTAATACTATTATACATGAGATTAAAAAAATGAATAATAGTAATCATAAAATTAAATTGTAATTAATTTACTTATAAATATTTAACTAGCTATATAGTTATCAATACATTAAATTTATTTATGACATTATATTTATACAGTCAAATTAAAGTATTTAAAACGAAACTATAAATACAGTTTCAAATGAAATAAACAAGATTTAAAACTGAAAAAAATTATTAAACCTGAATATAAATTTAACATTATTTTATGCTTGTCCAGAAATCAAATGATTTAAGTTATTCTGTATTATCAAAAATAAATTCACACGATAGTCATGGGTGGTCGGCCGATCAAAGAGGCAAAAAATAATGCACACAATTTGTGTCACAATTGTGTCATGTGTCATCATGGGTGGTCGGCCGACCAAAGAGGCAAAAAATAATGCACACAATTTGTGTCAAAAATTTTGAAAACCTAACGGAAACAGGTGACTATAACTATGTGTTTAAACCTAAACAATACTAAATTAATTCAACATTAAATTTAAACAATACAAATAAATAGGCCTACATCATCGTAAGCAAAGCTTTATGGCTAAGAATACGAGGTGAAACTAAAGGAAAAAACACGCATAAAGAAAAAACAGAAAAACAGCCGCCCAAGCCAGAGTAAAGTGCAGTGCAATAAACAATATACTCATCCATTTTCATTTTGGCCGAGAAAGATCCACCTTGGAAATGTAAAAAAAACACAATTTTCCTGAAGGTACCCAACGGGTGACACTTTTTAGCTAGCCAGTAGCTGACACTTTTAACTTTCCAGTAGGTTAATCTAGGCAATATTACAGGCAGTCAGAAGATTAAGTTCCGATTTGACTGATGCAGTGAATGGAAAAAATGGGGGGGGGGGGAATCGAAAGTAGAGCCGCCAAATTAGTTGAAGTATTCCGAAATATTTAAGTCGGCGTTGCTAGACTTCAAAATGCCTATCAGCAGCAATGACCATCTTTTTTATATTAAATAACATTACTAGCTCAACAGTGGTAGTATCTCTGTATATGTTGTTCTCTCTGACTCCGCTAGCAATCCATTCGAGTGTTTCCCAAACTTTTCCAAACGCCCAGTTCCCAGAACCGATTAGAAATGATTAAAATCCCTCTCTCTATCCCAACCAAATCTTAAAGTAAAACAAATTGAAAATGTTTTTCACGAACCTACCGCAGATAAAACATCTTGCCTGAATATTTAAATTTTGTGTAAGGTTCTAACTACGATCAAGAGTATAATTCAGGGGAGGGTACCTTGTTCGGACTCCCCCTCCCAGACATTCTTGTCCAACACATAAAAACGTAACTGAAATGCATAAAAAAAAATTTTGATGCATTTTAATTTTCTACAACCCCCCCCCCCCCCAAAAAAAAACCCTCATCCCCGTAAACAAATTCTGAATATGCCATTGATTGCAATATAATATTTTAGTTACAATAGAACTGTGTACACGAAAAACCCAACAATTTTTTATTTTAAGTATTCCGAAACCGTTTTCTAGTTATAGATTGTTTTCAGTACGTAATTACGTAAAGTGAAAAATATGAAACCCCATTACAATGAAAACAGTGACTTGGATTGTAAATTCCAAAATTAAGCTCACGTTCTCGTCATAACTGGCTGGTCAAGTAAAAAAAAAAAAAACCTTTACATGTTTGTGAAGTCATGCTGAATATGGCTTTCAGAACTGGAGTAAATTCGTGGTAAACTTAAAGATTATATAAAAAAGTGATGCTTGAAGTCAAAACAAATTAAACTTTAAGATCAGTGTTTTGTGCAATTCAAAAGTCAGGGATATTCCGGTTTTAGAAGGTTCATTGGACAATTAAAAACCTCGAATCAGATACCTTTATGTATGTCTCTGGTGCCGTGACTATAGGCATAAAAAAAAAATATATATATATATATATATATATATATATATATATATATATATATATATATATATATATATATATATATATATATATATATATATATATATATATATATATATATATATATATATATATATATATATATATATATATATATATATATATGGCTGTGAAAGTTTTCACGTTCCAACTCAAAATATCAGACTTCGGTTTCGCTGTTCCTTGGTACTTTCAGTATGATATTATAAAACAAATAGAATACTTCTGTTACAACTGGCTGGTCTCGGAGATTTTCCAGTTCTAAAAATCGTTGGTACTTGTATAGAATTCAGTAAGTGCGCGATAAGTAAAGTTTCGTTTATGCTAATGAAATAAAACAAAATAGGATTAAAATATAATAGTTTAGAAACAAATTTGGGTTACATATTTTCCCATCAGGGAGGCGGATGGGGGTAAAGCATAGCATATATTAAATACGTAGGGGAGAAGTGGGTATGTTCGGACAAGAGTACGTTGAGACATATGCACTTTCGACAGAAAATATGGGATAAAACAAAAACTTGTCTAGGCACATTGCGTTTGCCATCTATCGCTAAAACTGTGGACGAAAAATAGTGGTTCTTAGATGAAATTTTTTTCAAAGTATTGAGGTGAGAAGTTTTTCTGTGTATTTTGAAAAAGACAAATTAGTGTGCGAGATTTTGAAGTAATTTAAAGTAAGCTCAGTTGGAGAAAAGTATTAGTTCAGTTGGAATTGATAAATTCCAACTGATCTAATACAATAGTGTTACACATACAATACTAATACAATAGTGTAATACACTATTGTATTAGTCCAAATTGAACTAATAAAACAGTGTAGAAAGGGAAGATACCTGGTTTTGAAAACCCATTGACAATGTTTGCGGGAGAGAAGGCTTCTGGGAAGGATTCTCCAAGCAACTGACTTATTCCGTACTCAGTCACTGCTCTGCCAGGGTGAGACCTGGGTGAAACCTGGTGATTTCGTTTTGGTGGAGTACAAACGCAAGAAGGGTTCAAAATTTAATACTGGTGAGGTCCTAGAGGAACAAGGTGATGGTTACTTTGTCAACTTCCTGAAAAAGCAACTCCCATCTTGGAAGTTAGTGTTCCCCAGTGAAAGAGAAGAGGCCTTTGTGGATCCTGGAGAGGTCAAATTGCGTCTCCCAGTTCCTAGGCTCTATGGTGGGACTGAACGCGTTTCAAACATGATTATTTTTTAGATAGATCTATCTACATATGCAAACTGGCAAAAAAACTGGCAAAAAGAAACTGGCAAAATATGTTGCTGCAGTGCCTACTTTTGTTACTTGAAGCTGAAAAGTTTCTACGTGTTTTGTATTTTTCTTAATAACTGAAAACGAATTTGTACTTACAACTATGTCCCAGAGTACCATGCAACTGAAACATAGTACCCAGCTCATGGGTACTATGGGACAAAATCAGTGCAATCAGAAAACAAACGGGCTAAACCTCTGTTATAAACTTTAAAAAATGAAAACATTATATTAAAATGGCGAATGATTAGGCTACGCAGAGCTGGGTGATTCAGTAAAATCGAGTCACAAATGGCTAAGATACATATCTTGAAGCTGAACAAGTCCCAGGGTACCCACTTCTCCCCCAAACCTAACCTATGTACCCTTTAGTCCCCCCCAAACCCCGAAAAACTAAAGTTTAAATATAGTTCCCGGAGTGAGAAACCCTTTGTCTCCCTTTGTTTATAAAGCGTCCCGTATGAAACACATGTTAATGTCTATCTTATGTTCAATACAATTGTCGCCTACTTATTGGATTCTAGCCAAGTACCAAATCGTTTATACCATGTGGCACATAACATGTGCAGCAGAAGTGTGACATACGTAACGTAAGTAAGCCTAGCGTGGCTTAAGAATGCTTACACGTGACGCAAAGTGCACCTTGGTGCGAGATGTCACTAACTTCTCGACACCTGGTGCATATCTTGGAGCACCATATGTGCTCCATGTCCCAGGCGGCACAATCCCCCCCAATACTTGGCATAATTTCACCACGCTGGGCAAAAAGGGCGTATCCATGATCTATGTTCGAGGAAGAAGTGGGGGAGTCCATAAAAAAAAAACACATCAAAATGTGTTTATAGACATTTTGTTAGGTTTTCACGAGTCGGACAAAATTTCAGGGGGAAGATCAAACCCGGTAACTTTTCTGGATGTGACCTCGCTTGGAACGCACCACCTGACATGGGTGATTTCTGAAAGCCAGCTACCCTTCGGCTTGATTAAACAATTGACATTTCAAAAAGTACACCAAGTACAGAGAGTGAGCAATCCTCCGGGCTGTTCACCAGTAGATACCAAAAATTAGTTTTACATTTTTACATCGTCATGCTGAATAATCTAGAGTAAATTCGTGGTTAATTGAAGATTAGTAAGTAAGTAACTAAGTGTGACGGCACTACGCTCTTATGGTCCAAACCAGCGGTGGTGATCTCCGTTTCGTGGCCCTCATCCAGGAAGTGCAATGGAGGGCTGGGGGCCAGCCATCCTGTGCTTTCGCACACCCTTCCATCTTACCTTCCCCTGATTTATCCTGGTACCTTTTTATAGCTGGGTCGACTCTGGCTGAGCTTACGGAGTCACAACACTGACCCTCGTCCCAAACCCAAATAACTGGTCACGCCAGGAATCGAACCCGTACCCCTTGGGACAATCGAAGATTATATAGGTAACAATTATTCAAGTTACATCAAATCAAGCTTAGAGGTGCAGCGTAGTGTGCAATTCTATATTCAATATTATTTAGTTATATCATTCACTTGATGAAACGAAATAAAACTTTATATTCAATTATGTTAAGAACAGTGTCGTATCCAGGATTTTTTTTTCTTGGGGGGGGGGGGGTACAAAAAATAACTTTAAAAACGCATTAATTTTTTTAGATTCATTTTTGTTACATTTTTAAGAGCTGGAAAAAAATTTCTGGGAGGGGGTTCAAATTCCCTAATCCTTCCCCCTGGATACGGCCTTGTTTAATAATATTAGTCATATTTATTATTGTAGTAATATTTATTCCACTTATGTTTTATCTTTAAATTTTTTGCAAGTTTTTCCTTTATATCTGCTATTGTTACTTACAATATAGTTTATTATTGATATATTTAACTTTATCCAGTCTCTTCATCATGTTTCTATGCTTATTTTGATATTCCGAAATAATAGTTTAATTAAAGCCTTTGTTTTCTAGATTGTTTTTAAATCTTTTTTTCACTTTGCGATGACGGAGAAATTATATTTTTTTTTTTTTAACTTTCCGTAAATATTACAGAGAATCTACAATTAATATTACATATTAATATTATATTAATATGTAATATTAATATTACAATTCTGTTGGAAACGTTTTTAGTCCATTAAAGGGTTTTATAAATAGGATTCTGACGAAAAGAGAGATTTGTTAAAAATTTTTAATCATTCCAAATAGCTTAATTTAATAACTGTTTTGTTATTCTTGACTGAATTTGACTTTGATTCTTGACTGTGAGTCTTGACTGAACCTATGTAAGCTGAGGAAGCCTGGATACTTTAAAAAAAAATTTGATTTTAGTAACATATATATATATATATATATATATATATATATATATATATATATATATATATATATATATATATATATATATATATATATATATATATATATTTGGTTTATGTATCGCCTTTAAACTTTATGTATTGTAACGTAACAGCTTTTGAATTGTTATAGTCTGAATTTTGGTATGAATAAGCTCTATTGATGTTTAGCTTACTTGACAATGCCGCCAACGGGGCTTCCCCAGTATCCTCCAATTATATCACCAGCTTCACAAGTAAATCGTTCGACACATTCGTCTTCTTCAAGAGATGCCCTCATATAAAGAACCATAATTCTGTCTAACATTTTTGCCATAGGCCTCATTTCAGGCTCGTTCATTCTTCGAAGACTCTGAATGAATATACCCTCCATGCCACTGAAGATGAACATCAGCCGGCTGATATAATTTGATAGAAGAGATTCAGCTGAATGCATAGCACGGCCAATAAATCCATTGTGCTTTTCAACTAGAAAATATTTAAACATATAAATACTCATATAATAACATTTAAGTATATAGAAATGTAATATAAAAAGACCTGGAACCAGAATTTTGCTCGAGGGAATTTGGTAGAGAAATCCTCTCCCCTTCCTAAAACCACACTTTTCTTCTTTTAAAGCTTTATCTGTGGCATCCAAGGCCGTACCCAAAGGAGGATTAGGGGTGTTTGACCCCCCCCCCCAGAAATTTTTGGTTGACTCGTAAAAACGCAACAAAAATGGATATAAACAAACTTTGTATGCGTTTTTGAGGGTTTTTTGTGTGTAAATTCCACCCCCCCCCCGAAAAAAAATCTTTGTGTAAGACCCCCTCCGAAAAAAAAATCCTGGGTACGGCCTTGGCGGCATCTCTAGTCTAATTAGCCAAGTATCTTCATACTAATTAATTTTCTTTCTTAAGATACCAAATCAGACGTGGGTTACTTGAAATTAGTAAATGGTTCACTTGATGACCAATGGGTGATAGCTCCCCAGCCTTTCTCCAAATAATGCTTCAAATATAAGCAGAGGTGTACAGAAGCAGATTTTTAGGGGAAATTGGAATGTTCTCCTGAGCCGTAGCAATAAAAAGGTAAACTACAAAAAAGATCTTGGTCTAGGACACTAGGGTCTAGGGTCTTGGCACACTAGGACATGGTTTTCCTACACAAAAATTCAATTAAAAAAAAAGTTAAATATCTAGCAGCTAGTACTGATGTGATTGGGTTCGGTAAGCATCACTGTAGTCTAGAATAAAATTTCTAGTGTAGTGACTCCAGTAAAAATGGTGCTGGCAGTTGGAATTATCATCAGGTTGGTGCTGGCAATTGCAGGAAAAAAAGAAGATTACTCTCCCATATTTCCGTTAAAAAAATATGTATAATTCTACCGGTTGACTTCTGTGACTGAAGTAGACATCATTCCAGAAAGGCCAAAAGACAACAAAAGAACCTGAAACTATCTAGAACCGACTTTCGTCTATTCATACCGAAAAACATCGAATTTCAAATTTTTTCTTTCGGTTACTTCAAAATTACGAAGCTTTTAGGGATCCAGGATTTTTTAAGGGAGGGGGGAGGGTACAATGTAAAAACTTAAAAAGATATTAAAAATTTGTGTATATGAATTTTCGTTGTATTTTTACAAGTCGGACAAAAACTTCGGGGGGGGGGGGGCAAACCCGAGATCTCCCTCCCCTGGATACGGCCGTCGCTGCCACAAGGAATCACGAAAGTATGTATTTAAAACTAAATAAATTTACAAAAACACCATCAGTAGAAATTCAAACATTAACAAATCTACTGTACATCAAAGACATCTACATCTTCAAAGAATATATACCTCTTCTTGAGTTGATTGGTTCTATACATTTTTAGCTTATTTTTGGCTGATTTTTCATCCAAGTTTCTTTTTTTATATGGTCCCCAGTAGTACCAAAGACTCGTAGATGTATGCGGAAGTCTTTTTTATTAAAAGTTAAATATCCGATACTTCCTAACTAATTAAGATAGAAATGGTTGTAGAATTTTGCACTCAACCAGTTAAAACAAACAAATGTCATTGTCCTTTGTGCTTGGTACTTTATGTGAACGTCATAAAACGTCGCCAAATAGTCCCTCCTCTCTACGGACGAGTATCAAATACTAATCCAGAGCGATTAATAAAGACTGAGAAGGACATGCAATTCGTGAAGAGCACAGTAAAGAAAATATACAGTAGCGACAAAGGCCATACTCTCCATTAAAAACATGTGACACAAAGCTAAAACCACACAACATTCATACCCCACCTTTGTATATCCTTGCTCTGTCGTGAAGAGAGAAAAGAACTGGCTTTTTAGAAACCTCATTGGTTCTTCTTTGAGAAACTTTTAGCCAGTAACAAGAACGAAAGTTTTTTGGGTCATACTTTTTTTTACAAATACTATCTGTGTTTTTATGTGGTCAGAACATGATGGAGAAGACACACAACGCCAGCTTCAGATGACTTGAATCCAGGTTAGGACTTTCCCCTTCCGTTTACTAAGAACAGTATATAATCCCCTGAGAAGAAATGACGAACACAAGGAGAAATAAATGATAGATACAAACAGAGGTGGACCTAGAGCAAAGGGGCAGGGCAATGTGACAAGGGCTCCAAAAAGCAAAATCTTGTGGGGGGGGGGGCAATTTGCAAGTTCGACAATAATTGACAAAAGTGACAAATTTATTTTAAAGAAAAAGTAAAAACAGAAAAAAAAAGAAATGAGGGCACCAGAGAAAATCTTGTGCGTTTTTTACGTCATTTAAATTATTTAAATATTTTACTTTATTTACGTTATTTTATGATATTTATGCAGTTTTACGGTAAAATTCGTCCGACCTAAAGAAGAGAAACGATGATTGGGCCCAAACGTTACACGGAAAATGAGGATCAGCTATAAGTTAAGCCCAATAGAAACTGCTGGTGTAAGCAGATTTGGGGAAACCCAGTCCCCCTTCCCGGAGGCACCATGTTTTCGACATAGGCTACCGCTTCAAAATCTAATTTGTAACTTAAGTCTTTACTAAAACCTGCTTTAGTTTTGTAGATAGTTGAAATAGTCGGCTTTCAGCAAGAAAAAAAATGGCTGCGTTAAAGAAATATTTCGTTCTCTTTACAATTTTAAACTTTCATTTTTTATGGTATGAAAAGCACAAAACTGAAATTATTCCTAACTTTCTAAATATTCCAATTATATCCAGATTACTAAATTTATTTGAAAATAAGAGCTATATAAAGGATTTAAAAATAAAATTTAAGCTTCTAATTATTTATATACACAGGAGCAGAAAAAAACCATCAACTACGAGTATTGCCATTTCCCAGGGTGGATTATAAATATAACTTTAACGACAAATGTTATATAACGTCTTTTGAGTTACCCCTGGTCGATATCCGTGCCATCGTATAAAATGAGTATTACTATCAGCAATACCAGAAGAAGCACGTCTGCACTACATGGTAGTGCATTTTTTTTTGTATTTGCGCTTGGAACTTTTAAAATTAGCCCATTTTTTACGCGTTTTAAAATTTCCTTTTCTTTGCATTTCCACTAAAAATTGTTGTTCTTGGAACATTTTCGCTTTTAAGACTGCGATGCCTTATATCAGGCATGTGCCAACAGTGATTACTAATGGTCAGGTGAGGTAAGCTTAGGTAAGCTTAGGGAAGAACTGCTGGCAATGTAATTCTAAGTTGGTTCTAGTGATTTAATTTGCTTTTATCATTATTCTTGTGTTGTTATTTTGTTAGGGGGACTGAGCCCCTCCCACAGTTTAAAAATAGATTAATAGAGTCTTTATTCGGGAATTATTTTTTTTTGGGTGGGAGAGGGGTATGATCTGGTTGTAAGGGTGGGGGAGGAGTGGGTGGAAGTGGTGGGGTGTGGCTGACGTTGTATTTTGATGGTGGTTGTTGCACTGGAAGTGTGTGGGAGAAGGTGATTGTTTTTTTTTTTTAATTGAATCATTAGTTTAGGATGTTTCTAAGAATGTTTATGTAGGTGATCGCTATGCATTAGTAACTTTTTTTCCTATTGCAGTGATTTATATTTTTATTTATTTATTTTTGTTTATTATATTAAATAAAATTAGAAAAACGTTTACTTTAGTCTCGTATTCTTCGATTGTCATATCACTTTGAAAAAAAATATTACATAAAGCCTTTTGAATCACATCAACCGATCTGTGTTCATCTGTTTAAATGTCCTACCTTAAAAAGGTGCCTAAACCCCCTAATAGTGCGCTTTAGAGATATTTCCAAAGTTAACTAGGGTGTTTCTATGAGTCACTCTTAAGGTAATTCCTCTACCCTCCCTCTTTTTTTTGCTTACATGTCTATACAAGTGAAGCAAAGCATCATTTTTAGTATAGGTAACTTTTACTTCCTCAATTATAAGCATATTTCTTCCAGTTTCAAAAAGTTTTAAGATAAAACGCGTACAACAGGTATGTTAGTATTTGAACTATCTCAAAAACAATTGAAATGTTCATTACAAAAATGTAAGTATTTGATTCTGACATTGTCTCCTCTTAAATATCATGCAAAGATATTTATAGTTTCCCATTTGTGACAAACGTAGTCTTAACCTGGTGCTTAAGACTCATACAGGTGCGTTTTCGTATTAAGAGGGCCGCGCTCTGCAGTTTTCGCTGTGAGTTCACGTTTCATGACGGTGTGGCGGCCTTATTGAAAAATTCCAACTCAGTGGTTGAAAAACACGTCCACAAAAAAAAGAAGTTTGCTGCTTGTATGATGTATGCCCTACCGTTCAAGATGGTGTGAAAAACACGTCCACAAAAAAGAGAAGTTTGCTACTTGTATGATGTATGCCCTACCGTTCATTCATTAATGCTTTATAGAACTTTTTTTTTCGTTAGTTTCTTTCAGCTTAACGTGAGACAAGACAAAAAGAAGTAACAGAATATATGGAAAATAAATAATTTGGGCTATATAATTGCAGATTAAGGGGGGGGAGGGTAAAGTATTTAGACCATGAGAAGTTAGAAAACAATTCTTACTACGTAAAATGCAGAATAATTGTACCTAACATATTAAGCAAGCAGATCTGCTATATTTTACCCCCCCCCCTGAATGTGCAAATATATAGCTCAAATTTGTTTCTAGAGTATGATATTTTTATCTTACTTTGGTATATTTCTTTAGGATTGAGCGCCAGAGAAACATTTTAGAAGAGCATTAGGTCAATCATACAAGTACCAAAAGTTTTTTTCTAATCGCAATTTTCCAGTTTGCACTTTAACAGATATAAAGAACCGATTCGGTGATAAGTGTTTA
Source organism: Artemia sp. Qi Xiang Cuo (assembly GCF_049724085.1). Taxonomy (NCBI): domain Eukaryota; kingdom Metazoa; phylum Arthropoda; class Branchiopoda; order Anostraca; family Artemiidae; genus Artemia; species Artemia sp. Qi Xiang Cuo. The sequence continues at coordinate 6,205,642 of NC_142810.1, forward strand.
GCGTTTTTCAAACACAGTTCAGTATTTTTCCTACGCATACTGGAGACGCTAATTCACAAAATGGGGATTTTTCGTTTTTTTTCTTTTCATGAACAGACGAAAAGGTGTTTTTCAAAATCTAAGAGGCCGTTTTTTAGATTTGTAGAATAAGAATACCATGATACAGTTTTTTTTCCAAAATCCAGGGAGGAGGAGGTAATTGCCCACCCCCTCCACCAATATTTGTCTCCGTGGTGTAAACCCAGATAAAGAAATAATTTTTTCAGCCTTTGAAGTCGGCAAAAAGCACAGTGAAATACAACTAATTAAGAACTAGCAACTTTTTACATTAAAAAATAAATAACAAGAATAGTGACATTATGATAAACAGGTTTTTTTATTATAAAGTTCACAGGTGCGTATAAGCCTTAGCTACCACAGTAAATCATATTAGGGTAACGGTAGACTTTAAAAATTTCACAATCTTTGATTGCTCAAAAAAGTTGATGTTGGTCGTATTTATGACCATTAAGTCCAAAGTCATGTCACTTGCATAGAAAGGGCTAATGAGATTAAAAATGACCTGTAACGGATATTGCACTTGGGGCACTAGCCCATTCAGCTTGCGCAATAGGATGGAAATAAAACCTGAAGTCAGTAACGTATAGCTGGTTTACACACCTCTGAGCTTAATTTGGTTGCTAGAAAGTGATCTGTCTGATATAATGACAGTAGCCCAAATTTACGATTAAGCCAAATGGAGCAACAACCTTGCACCCATCAGTATTTGGTGCTTAGCGTATATTGCCTCACACCTTAATAGTAAACATCTTTGTTGCGAGTTGGCCAAGGGGCTGCTGGATTTTAAAAATCTTGTACACCTGGCGGTGCACGCCACTTAAAGCAAAATTTTGCCGCACTTAATGCGAATACGCGCGGTGTAGCAAAGGTTTGCCGCCGGCGATGAAACAGATGACAGTCAAAGAGGAACACCAAACGGTGGATAGTGCGATACCCCTGAGGAAAGGCGGGGGATCTATAACGATAACTAGACATGCTTGAGCTTTCACGAGTATCTAAAAAAATGGAAGAGAGAGAGACTGGTCAGCGAAGATTATGGAAAAATCGGAGAACGAACTCCCATGAAACTTTTGTACTAGGAAGTACAAGCTTTTGGGTAGTATTATAAACGTTTGGAGATATGATAAGTCGATGAAAAATAGTTAAATCCTTAGGTACACACACATTATTCTGAAACTGGGATTCGAATCTCTTATTTGGATTCTCCGGTATATTTGAGGCTACAATAAGGAAATAAATACCTTATAGTATTGCTTAGAGATTTTCACAGCCCCCAATGGGTTGAGGGGCTCAGAGACCTCTCTTATTCTGTGCTATTTGTTTTACTTACCGCTGCTTCCTGAAACTTCAGCGACTTCATTTTTGTTTTCAGTTTTATCCTCAAAAGGTTTGGCAGCGGCAGTGCAAACTAATAAAACCAAAATGAAACAACCTCCATGATACTTCATTTTCTAAAAAAACAACAACAAATAAACAAAAAAAAATGTGCAATTACAGTAGTGGAAACTTGGCATTAAAAAATTAGCAGAACTCCGACTTGTGCATACTGAACACACGGCGCAGGTGCAATCAAATCGACTTTTATACTATGCTCGAGAAACATGATAATTACACCATTCACCTTAGACATCCGGAGCTCATAGTGACTTGGCTTGGATTAGCCCCCCTCCCCATTTCGATAGCATCCTAAGACATCAAAAGTCCTTATATCAAAATCTTGCATATTGTTGAAAATAAACTGTGTTTCTATAAACAGGGAACAATTGTTTATGTTTTGGTCCTAAGATTTGTCTCTGGTAACATGATGTATCAATGAAAACCCAGAGCAGTTCCAGAAAGTTTTTCTTAAGGGGAAGGAGGAGTAACTAGCCTACTACCCGGAGTTTTTTTTTTACCTGTATTTAAATGCGAGCAATTCTTGTTCTTCTATTGACACGATTTTTAAATGTCTTCTTGTTTCCCAGACAGGGTAGAGCTGAATCTAGATTATTTCTCAAGGGGGAGGGGAGTAAAGGACTTCACCGCCCCCTGCCTCGCCATCAATACTGTAAATATTACAACTTTTGGTACTTTCCCATTATGCTGGCCTCTCTAAAAAGTCAAGTTTGGTTAATGCTAATGAAATAAAATAAAATAAGATGAATATATAGTAGTTTAGAAACAAATTTGGGCTATAGATTTACACATTAGGGGGGGACATAAAGCATAGCATATATTAAATACGTAACCTAACCTAACCTAAGTACCTTCCTTCCTCCCCTAAACCCCAAAAAACCACAATTTAATATCGTATGCGCAATGAAAACCATGCTATCATTGCCTACTCTATTGCGGTTAACATGTCAAAAACGAGTTTTATCACTGTCTTCTCTATAGCAGTTAACCCGAGACGCCTGCATAATGGAAAAGTACCCAATTTTTACCCCAAAAAATTACAACTTAAGTTTGTTTTGCTGCCCCTCGGGCGAACCTCCCTGGGTGCTTGCCCCCACTAGTCCCCTAAATTTGGTCCTGAGACAGTACCATCACCCTTTCCCCTAGCTGATGGTGTCCATACCTGGTAATGATAGTGAAAAAAGTAACTGATGTTTTGTATTACAAATTATAATGTTGTAATTATATAGCACAAAAGTAAGCCGCGGGATGAAATGACTCATGGCACCAATAGAGAAACTTACGGTAAGGATGGAGAGTCTGTGATGAATTTGTTTGGTCTCAGCAAAACATATAGTTACGGGACGCAAAAGTAAGTATCAAGGCCAGATTGGGTAAGGAAATTTAAACGTTCTATATAGTTGTTGTTTTTATATGTAAAACCAAGATTCATAGCCCGTTTTTCTAAATTAAACAAAACTACGTCGATTAATTCAGTCTGCTTTCGGAAATTTAATTTTCTTCTCAAGATAAATGGAAGTCTCTTTTTTTGCTGAAAGCTACTACTTCTTTTAATAACAACTCACTGGAGCACCCCCCCCCCCCCCTGAGGTTAAAACTGCTGCAGACGCTCCTCCTCCCTCAATCTATTCATGACATCACTCTTTACCCCCTTACATGAAGTTTTAGTTTCCTTAAATCCCTTCTTATGATCTCTTCCCACCAGATTTGGGGACACCCCCGATCCCGTTCCGTTCCCCAATAATCGTTATTCTTCTTGTTAATCCTAAATGAAGGATCCTTAATTCTGTTTTTTTTTTTTTTTTTTTTTTTTTTTTTTTTTTTTTTTTTGACTTTTTTAAAAACTAATAGGCCTATTAATCATAGAGCATAAATCTGAAATTAATTTAATTAGTTTATTGACAAAACTTCTTTTATCGTATAAAATTTATGAAACAAAGATGAAGCACATAGGCATACAGCCTAACATTAGCAACCGAAAATAAAACTTCTGAGTCAATGGATGTTATTCCTAAAGTAATCCTTCCAATAATATGATGAGTAGTAATGTTCATCATAGAGCAAAGATCTAAAATTAATTTAGTCTGCTTCTTTGCGAAACTTATTTCATTGCATAAAATTTAGACATAAAGATGAAGGACATAGGCTATATCCTAACATTATTCACTGGCGGATCCAGGGGGGGGAGAACCACGCCCACAAGATGTTTCTGGCGCGCTAATTCCGTGTTTTTTCTATCTTCCATTTTTTTTATTAAAACTGTCAATTTGGTCAATTGAAAAAATTGTCAATTGCCCCCCCCCCCCGATATTTTGCTCTAGATCCGCCTTTGAAACTAGCAAACGAAAATAAAATTTTAAGTCAATGAGCCTTATTCCTAAAATAATCCTTCAATTATAACTATTATATAATAATTATTATTATAATAACTATTATGGAAAACATCTAGTTTAAACTACTTTAAAAAAATTGGTATTTTTTTCATGACCTTGTTTTTCACCTTGGTCACTAAGACTATCGTAAACTCCTATGGACTCTTTCTTGATCAAATTCAGTTCTAATTAAACCAATTGGGACGGGCTTTGTCGGTCATTATTGACAACCCATTTATCACACTGAACCTTGCCGGCTGCTACGCGTAAAATTATTGCAATCGCTTAATGACAGAAAATCTTTCAGGAAGATTCATGACAATTAAATATTTGGAAAATAGGCCACAATGTCATACATTGTTAATGTTGTCATGTCACGTTAAAACATATAATAATAATAATCTGTATTTAAAAGCCATATACAAAAAGACAAATACTAAAGAAAAATTACACTTCATTTGACATCCTTCCCATCAATACAAAATTTCCTACTGCCACAATATAACGGGGAGTCCTAGACCTCATTAACTCACAAAGCAGCCTATCTTCCCCCTCCTGGATAATTAATCCCCTTAAATGAGAGAGTTGCTTACACCGGAGGAGGAAATGTCCCAACCCATAATCATTTTCCCCACATCTCAAGCAACTACACCCGGCCTCCGGACCTTCCCTCTTTTTCCCTGCAACCTTAGTATAAATTGGAAGACAATTTGCTCGAATCTGAATCCAAATCCTCAGATACTTAATGGACAATCCCAGCTTGAAATGAAACTCCTCACCAAAATTCTCTTTTATTTCTCTATACAAAGTAAGACTTGGAGATTTGTCAAAACCTGCTTGCGATAGTTGCACTTCTTGGTCTTCAAGTCTTGGACTAAATTCCTTGAAGAACTTTTCATGATCCTCTGGCCCTTTTCCCTTCTCCCACGAACTTGAAAATCCATTCTTTTCTAATATCCTCTTGATTTGTGCGGTCCATGATGTTTTGTTAAACTGAAGGAGACGATCTTTATATGCTCATCGGGCGAGTCTAGTCTGGGGAAGTTCTACAAGTCTTAACCAAAATTTGATGACTTGGGTATATCTTTTCAATTTCAGGCTAAATATGCCAAGATCACCTTTTAAAACTTACGTATGTGTTGTCTTGTGTAGGCCAAAAACTCGTTTATAATACTGAAGTTGAAGGGTTTCTAGTTGCTTTTCCGGCTGATACCCCCATATTTCTGATCCGTAATGTAGGATAGGCATAATTTTAGTATTAAATATATGTTTGTGGAGGCTTTGTTCACTTATTTCTGCTGTTAGTGTGCTTCTGTATATACCAAATAATGCATTTCTTCCTTTCTGTGCCATTGTTGTAATATGATTCGTCCATTTTCCATTTTGACAAAGGATGAAACATAAGTATTTGGCTTTTTCCACCACTTCCGGCATTTTTCCATTCAATAAAATTGTGGTACTGATTCCAAGTGATTTTTGCTAAAAATCATGATTTGGGATTTCGTGACATTCACCTCTAGTTTCTTCTCTTGCAAATATTTTTCAAGGAGATTCAAGAGAGTTTGTAAATCATTATTTGTCTTTGTCAGTAATATAATGTCGTCTGCAATTAGTGACTTAATTGCACAGATTTTTGTCAAGAAATCTCCTTCAAATCGGATGTTCATGTTTAAGACTACTAGTTTAAGATGTGGAATGCAGCAAAAAAATTGATTTACTAATTTATCAGGCAATACTTCCCCTCCCCCTTCGCAGACACATTCAGGGGGTGGGTATGTAATGAAAAGAATAATTTAGTAATTTTAATAAGAAGCTCCCAGAAATTGGGGAAAAGATTGTATTTCAGAAAAGCATGCCCAAGTCCAGGGTCGTATACAGTATTTTTTTTCGGGAGTGGGGATACAAAAAGATTTTTTTCAGGGAGGGGGGTCGCAAAAACAGTTATAAAAACTCATCAAAAATTTGTTTATATTCATTTTAGTTACATTTTCAAACCCCCTAACAGTCTGGATAAGGCCTTGCCCAGGCCTTTTCTCCCTGCCCCCTTGGGTCCGTACAGTGGCAGATCTAAGAGAGGGGCGAGGAGGGCGCGCCCCCCCCGAAAATAGTCCTAATTAGCGTAACTTACTTAATTAACGCAAGTTTGCGTTAATCAAACTTGCTTCAAGCGCAAGTTTGTCGGGTCAATCTATTTTGTGCCCCCCCCCCCCAAAAAAAAATCCTGGATCCGAAATCAGGTCCGTGTCGACCTGTCTTGCACTGTAAGCTTCAGATTTGTAATTAACAACCATGGAAGTTCCTTGAAACAGAAATGAAGCTCTGTTTGCAAAATGTTACTTAGTGGGTTGATTTGGCACGGAGCCAAATCAACCAACGGAGCCAAAAAGAATCAAGTTCTTTTGAGAAAGGTTCTTGAAAGAGGGAGAAGTCCACATTTTTAAACAAACCAAAATTTTGGACCGATTCTGAGCATAACGTGTGTGTGTGACCCACAAGTTCCTAACAGAGAACCCAAGCATGGCGTTCGAAAAGGGGTAGGGGAGACAATTTCTCCTCACCAGCTTGTAAAATCAAGAACATATCCTGGATTTTTTCGGGAAGGGGCTAAGGGTTACAAACAACTTTAAAAAACACGTAAATTTTTTATATATTCATTTTTGTTACGTTTTAAGAGTAAGACAAATATTTCACCGGGGGGCGGGGGGCAAGGCCGTATCCAGGGGTGGGGAGTTACCCGGTTTGAGCCCTCCCCGAAATGTTTGTTTAACTCGTAAAAGCGTAACAAAAATGGACATAAACAAATTTTTTTGCGTTTTTTGAGGTTTTTTGTGTACCCCTCCCCCTAAAAAAGAAATTAGTAACTCCCCTCCCCTGAAAGAAAATCCTGGATGCGCTTCTGGGGGGGGGGGTCAAACTACAAACCCCTTTGGATAAGGCTTTGTGTAGAATATTCATTTATAAAACTACATCATGAAGTGCAACGATCCAATCGTTGCTGCATCTTCATCGATTTCTTAGCGATTTTTCCATAATTTAAATAAATCTTAAACAGTTTTGGCTAAATTAAAAATTCCCTCATTTTGGTCCAATATTTAGGAAGCCAGATTAAAAAAAAAAAACACATACAAATAGGAACATTTAAAAATCTTTGACATTTAGGTATAAACACGGGTATAAAGCCCACCCCTTTGTAATTCCTACCAAACACTCTCAAACGAGGATGCAAACACCGCTGGAGAGAGGAAGATCGCAAGTGGCGTCAATCGACGGAAATTAGGTTGATTTTTTTCAATATCTAGGGATGACAATGAAAGCACAAACAAAATTCTAGTTTTCAATGAAAATTCCCAAAAAAGTTTTTTTTTCAAATATAGGAGGAGGAAAAAAGAGTTTGGCGGGACTATCCCCCTTCCAATCACTCTTTATGATGCAGCCCAAAGCGCATGATCACACCGATGCTATTGTGGCCGAAGAAAATTTAACTGCATCTTCATGTATTATTTTGAGTTTACCACCCCTCCCCTCAATTCCCCCAAGCCATCTTATTGTATCTTGGATAATATTTAATATTAAAGATATAACACGTTATCCTTAATAATATGAATAATTTAATAATTAATGTGCCAGTAATTCTATTAGATAAAATAAAAATAATCTCCTTAATAATACAGGGAGGTCAAACCATCTCTGTGCTCACGCTGATTTAATTACGAAATTGCTCATGAATCCACTTTAAATAAATTATTAAGACAGGCCATTGAGTAAGTATCTTCACTATTAATTAACTTAGTATTTATCATACGGTGAATACAGCATACAATTGTCACGTTTTTGCGTGACACGTTTTTTACACGTGTCACGTTTTCCGTACGTTTTTCCCATCCTTATGCATGATCAAGCTACAGTTGTGCTCACGTCGAACAATTCATTATAGAGAATGGTACAGGCGTATCCAAGAGGGGGAGCTTTGGGGGTTTCAACCCCCTCCAAAATGTTTGTCGCAGAAACATAACAAAAATGAATAAGAACCAATTTTTGATGCGTTTTTTTGTATTCCCCCCAAAAAGATTTTACACCCCTTTCCCTCGAAAAAAATCCTGGGTACGTCCTTGGGTACAGGGTTTCCAAAAAAGAGCGCCGGATTTCAATCTCCTATAAATCACACTTATTTATTTGAAAGAAGAAAACAGAACGCACCCTCTTCAGAAGATGTTGCAATTATATGTGAGAAACATAATATTGGGCACATGCCCGCTTCCTTCCTTGCTAGCCGTAGAGGCACTAATTCTGTTCATAAAATTACATGTCAGAGAAAATTTACCTGACCTTCCATAAAGGGGGGGGGGAATATCCCCCAACAGTCTCGGTATTGAAATGAAACTCACACCACCATATTCAGCGTATGAGAGAAACCTACTGTAGAGGTTTCCAGCTCTCATCTGCAAAAAGGTGGAATTTTGGTACGATTACCACCGAGAAAAAAACAAAAACACATCAGTGATCTTTCTTCTGGCAATAAAAGTAAAATTTTACGTTTATGCAGATTGGAGCTTGAAACCTCTAAGGTGTGTTCTCTGACATACTGAATATGATGGTGCAATTTTCATTAGGATTTCTTAACTTTTTGGGAATGTTTCTCCCTTTATCGAAAATCAGGCAAATTTTCTCAGGGTATGTTTCATTGATAGAATAATTGCCGGAAGGGCTAGCATGTGGAGGGGGGCATATGCCCGATGTTGGGTTTCACGAATAATTTCTACATTTCCTGAAGAGAATGGTGGATTTTGTTTGCTTGTTTCAAATAAAAAAAAAATTGATTTATAATAGATTCAAATCCGGGTCCTTTTCGCGACATCCTGTATATAAAGGGTAACCCTCATCAATACAAGCTGGAGAAACAAAGACAATTTTCGGAGCAATACCTACGTCAAAAAAAAAATACGATTTTTTTCGTAAAAAAAACAACAACAAAAAACAAGAGCCGTTTTTAGTGCCATTTGGAACTTATATGGCTCATAGTTTTCACTATCATTTTCACTTGATTTGTGAAAATTGGCCCCAATTTTGCCCCTCCCCAGGATTTGAGCAAAATCACGCCACTGTTTACAGTAAAAAAAGAAAGCTAGCGGAAAGCCACGCTGTCTTTCAACTAGTAAACACAATCATGAGTAAAAAGCAAGAATTTGAAAATTTACCACGCTTCCATTGCTACTCAACTTGCTCAATAGACTCCACTTGCAATCTCAGCTATGATTCTACACGAAATACAATTAAACTATTCATTTTATGAGGTTACTGCGCTGACTGTTGGCAAGGGCGTACCCAACATTTTTATTCAGGGGGGGGGGGGGTGTGTGAAAAAAACTAAAAACACCTTCAAAATTTTTTATATGCTTTAAATACTCACTCTAGTTAAATACTTCTTTTTATAAATCTATCTCTAAAATAAACATTGTTCAAAAATAAATGTTTTTTAAAATAGTTAAGAATGATGTTTCAATTTTTTCAGCCCACTGATTTGCTTACGGAAACTCAAAATCCAGTATGTTCTATACGAAGATTATAAATAATTTTAGACTGCTGGGCTATCTCAGATTTCTCTCTGTAGATCTAATGACCTGTTTTGGCCGACGCTGTTTGTTTTCAGACAAAAAAAAAGTGGCAAAACTCTTCTTCAAATTAGCCCTCTTATAATATCTCAGAGCAGCAGTTTTAATACAAAAACCCCTGAAAAAAAAAGATAAGCACTGTAACCGTCCTTTTCAAGACGAGTAGGCCTACATATAGTAGTTTTAAGGAAACAAAATTGAAAACTTTTCTTCTCGGGTTCTCAGACATGTTGAACGTGATGCATTAGTCTTGATCAAGATACCGCTATTTTTGAGGTCTTACCCTCTTCAAGACTTATTTCAATTCTGGTGTGATTTGTAAAGAAATTAGATTTCATCTGAGGCGAGAAACTGGGCTCTGGGGGAAGGGGGCAGTTGCCCCTCAATAATTTTGATGAAAGTTAGCATAACTTCTCGTGAATAATATTCCCAGCAAGTAATGCACAGGCAAACGATTGGAAAGGAGACTGAAGAACTTCAGAAGTAAGGGGTGGGAGGAAAACACATTTTAAGGTTATATTTTCCTGTTGTTTAAAAATCTACGTTAGGGGGTAATTCTCCTATGTTCCCCTTTGAAAATGAAGTAACCCCTGTAATGCAAGTGTGAATTTCACAAATGGGTGGGGGGAAGAGTAAATAGATTTTAGGGTTGCAGATTTTTCAATTCTCAATACCAGAGGGTAATTCGCCGTCTATATAGGTATGCGCACAATAATTTGCTGCGAAGTGAATACTCTACTCCAAGAGGGAGTTTCACTAAGCGGGGTAACTTTTTAAAGCTTTATTTCTCCCCTTTTTTTAGAATAAATACCATTGGACAACTCTCCTTAGTTTCGTCTCTGTACAGATATGCGTATAATGATCTATTAGAAATTTTAATAGCCTCAGTACTGAACAATTACTTCATCATCATAATAATCATCAACAATTATTGACATCTAACAATTCGACATTCAAACAGTTATTGGAATAGAGGAATAATGGAGGAAATAAAGGAATAATTAAGGTGCAATTGCAGTTACTTACTACGCACTTTAATAACAATCAGGATGATGGAATCAGAGCATCCGTGATATAATCAACAAATTATATTCTACTTTTGGCAGATAGCTTTCACATCCTGCTTTTATTAGCATTTCTGTATCGTCATAGCAAATGTGAAACATCACATTTAGTGTCTTACAAAAATGAATGAAAAACGAAAGGGATTGAATATGGATCCATTTTCTCCAAATACTCTCACCTTACTCCTTTGGAACTACTACAGCATGTCTGAGAACTATCATGTTAAATATATATCTGATAATATTCACTGAAATACCAATGACACAAAAAAAAACATCGCCTTCTCTGTCTCCCTCTTAGGTTCATTTATATCCATAAACCGTGTTTTCTAAGATTTTTCTTTTTGTTGTTTCAAAATTATATAGCTTTTGGGGCAGTCTCGCCATTTTCGTTAGTTTTGCACCGCTGAACCTTGACTGTCAACAAAAACTGTCATGTTGAACACATAACTGGTAATATTCACTAAAGCGCACCATGGATACCAGAAAAAACCATCCCCCGTGGACACATGTTAGCTCGATTCATACCTGAAAACGACGATTTTCTAAGATTTTTTTTGTGGTTGTTTCAAAATTATGTAGAATTTGGGTGCTCGCACATTTGCGCCAGTGTTGCGACGTTGAACCGTGAAACTATTAATCAGCAAATTACATTCTACTTTTGTGATGACTTTCACATGCTGCTTTGATTCGCATTTCGTCACAGTGACATTTCCATATGGTCACAGCAAACACAAAATGTCAAATTTGGATTTTTTTATTTATTTATTAAAACAAATAAAGTTTAGGACAATGCTTGCCATAGAAAATAAGAACAGTTACCGCAACGATCCCAAGATAAGAAACCGAAAATCAAGCAAAACAAAATAAATGGAAAAAACAAACAAATATACAAAAATATTTGACACCCTGATTGGGGGTAATAAAATATATAAAATAGTGCTTACCCCGCCTACGCTCATATATTTACATATTAGGTTATTCTACCTTCTCAACTAGTGTAAAATTTTGACAATTTTGACATTCTGTCCCCTTTCAAATTTTCTACTTAATTTCCATATTTATGTCAAATTTACAGTTTACGTTATATACGTAAGTTTAAACACTAAAAACAAGCGTATATTATTTGTGGACGAGTGTGGCTACCATCCCACTAGCTTTCTTGTTCTGTTTGCTAAAGTTTCAACTGAAAAATGTGAGTGAGTGGAATGTATATTAGCTTTCTAAGTAGCGTCATATACTAATGCTATTATTACTATTATATATTTATACTAGTACTATAACTTAAATACTATGATACTATTATTGTTACTAACCCCTCACACTAAGACCATGTTGCTTGAAGCCAAAACAGTTGAGCTCGCTCCTCCTCAACCAAAATCTATTCAAAGCTACACTCTTTACCAGTAACGTCATAAAACACGCTTAGAATTACCTCACCCAACAACTTAAAAATTTATTGGCGGTTTCTACCCCTCTAACGTTCTCGTTCGCGTGCTGTTGGCTAAAATAGACTGTGTCCTTTGGCTAAAAGTAGCTTGGATACAGATTAAGGTTCTGGTGACCCAATCCCTTTTTTAGAAAATGGATATTCTGGATGCACTTGTTTATGGTAATTCTGGTGTCTGTATATCTTGATGAAGTGTCTGACTCGTATTTTTACTTGCCAATTTTATTTTCTGAAAAAGGGTGAGGTCACACAAAATCCCTCTGTTGTTCCTGTTGGCATGTCTACAATACTTTATTTTGTTGAAAGAATACAGACTGAGGATCTGCTGAAACCAAAGGCCCTTTTTAGAAAGTGGACATACTGGTTAAACTTGTTTCTTCAGTGTGTATTGTCTGTGGAACTCAATTAAGTGTCTGATTTGAGAAAAAAGAACTTGTCTCAATTGTCTTTTTATTGCAAAGTCAATTTTTGACAATTTTTGTCTTGGAATGCCATAATTCATATAGCACTTATTTATAGAGAATTGATTTAAGCCTTAAACAATTTAAATTGAACATGGACTTAATTCAATTATTAAAAGGTGTGGATTTTAGAAATAAGCGTTTTTGTATATTCGTCTTTCCGACAGTAGCATTGATTGGGTGGGGAGAAGGGTCTGGCAGAGGGCAATTACCCCCCCCCCCCCCCCGAATATTCCCTCCTTTTGATTTTGGAAATAACTTTTTTGCTTTTTATATGAAAAATTGCTGTTTGATATTTTCACTGAAAAAATTACAAGAAAAAACCACAAGATTTTGGAAAATTCATTTTTTCCACCATCAAATTTCCATGAATTGACGCCACTGATGTTCGGTTTGCGTCTCTTCTTGTTTGTTTCCCTTTTGTTCTACTCTTATTTTAGCTTCTCCCTGTTTCCATTTCTAAGATTTTCATCCGTGCGAAGGATGCCTCGATTATATATATAGAAAAATATTTATGATGATTTTTCTTTCACTGGACTGATATCCGTCTCTTTGTCAGAATTTATTTTCTTTTTTTGATGAGTTTGCTCGGTTCTACATCGTCAGTTTTTTATGCACTAATTTTTGTCAATTTTTTTTTATAACATTTTTTTATACACTAAATTCTTAACCAAGCAAAAATAATTGGTGAATGGTCATTCATTTATTCTGGCTTATTATTATTTTTTTTGGTAGTTTGATTCCCAATTCTAATGTTTTATGAATATGGAGGGCGTTGCCTGAATATGAAATATATTGCATGAATATGAATATGGAGGGTATTTGTCTGCAACCATATATAATGGAGACAAACGTATTTTTCGGAACCAATATCAGGGTTGCCACCGTCAGTAAGATTTAACTAGATCTAATATAAAAAATCTAGTAAATTTAGAGGATTTAAAAAAATTCCCGAAAACTAGTACAAAGTCATGATTTATAGTAATTAAAACTTTTGTCATTTTTCATGAATTCAGGGAAAATAATTGGGGTTCATTCATTACAGAATCTGAAATTCGTTACGTTAGATATTATGCCTACTATTGCTCTTATTTTTGCGATTTCGCGTCAACCCTAGCGCTTAAAAATCTCCACTTTTCTCTCCGCGTCTTCTTGATACTTGCTTTGAAAGGCAAACTATTTCAAATGAGGACTGGTATGCCGACTTAATTTTTTTTTTTTTTTTGTTAAATCTTCCCAGACTTACAGACTTTTTCAATATATGTGAGTTTTATTACCTGAAGACCATTGATTAATTTAAAGCCGGACTTCACCAGCTGATTTCCAGAATCCAATATTCCAGACTTTTGTATGACGTCTTGGATACACCGCATCTGGTATAAGAAGCCTATCTAGTAGTACATTTAAATAATAATAATAATAATAAAAAAGGATTTTTGAACTTATAGGTTTCCAGAATTTTCAATCATACTATGAAACGAAAGAAAAGAGGAAAAGACAAAGAGAAGAGGAAAAGAAAAAAAAGAAGAAAAAAACCGCCGCATGCGCAAATTTTTTTTGAGCATTTAGTAGAAACAGATGCGATTTAGCAATTACTGCCTCTCAGATTTAGTAAATTCTTCTGGGCCAGGGTGGCAACACTGCTGGACCAGTATCCAAGGGCGAATCTCTAGCATTTTTATTGGAGGTGGGCAAGAAGGGTCCATATTTGGATAGTCAAAGGGCATGGGATGTATAATATTTTTTCCCACGTTATTGAGGGGGCAACTGCCCCCCTTGCCACCTCCAAACGACGCCCCTGGCAGTATCCAGCTGTCACCAGTACCAGGCGAATGTATCTTTGGTCAGCTTCGATTGTTACCAAATGAAGAGTTACCCTTATTTTATTTTTCAGTAATTTCAGCCTGAATGCTTACAGTCAGAGTAAATCAAGTGCCGGGACGTTAAAAATTGGTTCGTCTTTTGTGTTGCATAGTTACAAATTGGCTTTTTGGGACAGAAAAAATATCGGTTTACTTAAGACCCATTCAAAACGAGATTTTACAAATGCCAAGATTGAGCTAGTGCTAATTTAGGAATAAGTTGAAATCAAATCTCGTCACAATAGAGATTAGGTGGCGGCCAGATCTGGATCAAGCCAAAACTGAAGTTCAATTGATTTGAGTTTATTTGAGTCCAAGCCAACGTTGTTCCTCTTCTTCTTGTTTGGATTGCTGTGGAGACGCTTTCGCATTACCTAGCAGAGGTTAATTCAAACATAAAAAAAAATACAGAAAAAAAAATTTAAGGAGAAGTCCTGTAGTGACGCAGAGGGTTTGATCAGAGCTTGGTAATAGGGGACCCTGAGTTTGAATTCAACCGCAGCTACACACTACAGGGAATTTGATTCCGGTTATAAGATTATGCGAAAGCGTCTCCACATTAATCCAAGCAAGAAGAAGAAGAAGAATGTGAGGAAGTTTCATTCTTCGTCTTTTTTGGAGGAGTTAATGCATAATCTCCACGATTACCGGTAAACTCTAAAAATGTAAACTCAGCTGTAGCAAGGCAGTGCAAGGCTCGAAATTTGATTCCAGTGATGAAATTATGTGAAACCGTCTCCATATTAATCCAAACAAGAAGAAGAAGAATAAGAAGAAGCAAGTGAAGAAATGTCATTCTTCTTTTTTTTGTTATTTGGAGATACTAATGCATAATCTCCATGCAATTCTGGTAAACTCCAAACAAGTAAACTCAGCTGTAGCAAGACACTGCAAGGCTCAGTATTTGATTCCAGTGATTAGACGGTGCGAAAGTGTCTCCATATTAATTCAAACAAGAAGAAGAAAATTTAGGAAAAAATTGAATAAAAAAGAGGTAAAATATTGGGAGGAATTACAGGACCATGTCAGAGCTTTAGAACGTTCGTACTACAAGTGAAACAAGAATTGTATGAGATCTGGGATAAAGACACATACGTGGTATAATTGCGATATTTTACATTTTCACGTTTAAATTATCCATTGGGAAGAGTAAAATCTGATCAGTAGCGTCAGCAATTGCTGGGTTTTGGAATGGGCTGAATTTCAGCATCAGTAAAGTCTCATTGTGAAAGTTTTAATTAGCTACCCCCTTCTCATTTTTAGCATATGCCATTAACAGAAGAATAAAAAAAATACGAGACAATCAATAATTTTACACTAAAAAGACAAATAAAAAGGTTAAGTTAAGCAACTTGGACTGCTGAGTTCAATTATTAGCACAAAAAAAAAAAATCAGTTACGATATCTATTTTTTTTTTAATGTCTTTATGAGAACAAAGTTGTGTTTTCAGGCATCGGTTTGAAGCGTGTTTTGGGTGGGTTCGATAAAAACTATTTTCAGGTTCTTCTTGTCAACCCAACAAATCTTTAAGGTGTTTTCATTTTACGAGTTCCAAGCGTAATGAACACAAGTTCATCAAAATTGTAACGCGCCAGAATAGCATGGCTGAACACGGTTGCTGAAAAGACATTTGCCCATGTTGAACATGACACTCAAACGATAATCAGCACAACCCGCGTCAAACTCTATGTTGGATATGGGTGGCATGAAAACAAAGCTCAAAAAGTTAACCGACTTGCCCTCTGGACTGCTCAGTTCAATTGTTAGCACACAAAAAAATAAGTTGCGGTATTTATTATTATTATTTTTTTATATTACTATTCTTATGAGAACAAGAAATTAGCAGTGCTGACGATAAAATTGCAAGGAAGTCGAGTCAGTAGACTTGGCTCCTCGACCGCGTAGTCACAAGTCAAATCAAGGCCACGGAAACAGGGTTGGCTTGCCTAGGAAATAATTAGCTACCCATTTCTTCTATTCTTTTTTCGGAAATCCTATTACCAAATTAGATTTGGTAATATCATTGTTGCGCCTTGTGAAAACGCATAAGTGAGTCTGTTGACACTCGGAAACAGCATAAACTTTGACTTGGGGATAAAAATATGCGAGATTTCATAATTGACATAGGGAAAATCTTCTAGATCGTGTAGGAGCACCACTTGGAGAAAATCTAGGTGGGAGGGGGTATAAAAAAGGATGAAGATCCTCTTGAACCATTGCTGGCACATTGGACGTCAACACAGCGTTTCAGTTGATGAGTTCTTTTAAAGGCACGAGTAGCAAGCTTGTCGTCCGAGCTTGTCACATCGGAGTTCGATTCCTGAACCCAGCATTACCAAACAGAGAATCAGTCCAATGGGATACCACCGGGTGGTGATGGAAGGGATGAACTATTTAAAATCTCAGGGTGGCATCTCTATTCCTTCGATTTTTACTAGTTTAGCGGCTGAGCCCCTCAGAAAGAAGCAATATAAAATTTTGAAAATACTTCAAAATATTCTAAAATACTAGCCTATTTCATTCCTAAAAGCACTTCACTTTGCATTACCTCCCCCCCACTCAATGTGAAAATATATAGCCCAAATTATGTTTTTCCGTTGCTTGATGCCACTTAGTTGCTTCGTTGCCGTTAAATTAATTTAAAGAAAGGAATTACATACGGAAAATTCACGGAGAATTTGGGCTATATTTTTACATATTAGGGGGGAGGGGGTAAAGTAAAATGAAGTACTTTTAAGAATGATACAAGCAAGAATATTATAATATTTTAAAGTAGTTTTCAGAATCTTAAAGTGTTTCCTTCTTAGATGTTCGACCATTTAACTAGAGCCTTTCAGTTTTTTCCCGCGCAAATACAAAAAAACAACAGATTTTTCAAAATCCACCCGCAATCGGCGTTCTGAGATAGTGTAGTTACATATTGGCGGCGGAAAAAAATTTATTAGATATCCATCTCCTTTCTTCATGCAATGTTCTTATGGAAACACAACTAAGCATGCTGACTTTCATGTCGCAAAGAATAGTCAATCCGACTCGGCTCCAAGCAGGGTTGCCACCCCTATTGATTAGTCTCTATTTCTAGTGATTTGTTATATTGCCTAAACAAGAAAATCACTAAATCACTAGATCTCTATCGCTAGAATCACTAGAAGAACATCTCTATCGAGCAAAAAATCACTAAATTTTGTGATTTTTTCTCGCCGGGCGGCAATTCTGGCTCCAAGACCGTGACACAACAGGCCGAGTCGTGGCAGCGGAAAAAAAAGCTTACCTAGGGAATAATTAGCTATCCAATGTAACTTAAGATTATACTAAGCGTTAACAGGTCTGCGTGAAGTACGCAACTGATGTACGATATACTCAAACAGTTGCCTATAACAAGTTTTTGTCCCGGTGAGTGAAAACCGTGCATAAGTGGTAAAACAACCTTACGAATTGGAGAAAATAATTCGGCTTTGTGCCATGTCATCCGATAGTGAAAATGGTCAATCCTGTGATAAACGCGGCCTTGGCGAATTGATGCAGGAAGTATTTATAATTATAACATATTTGTGGATTTGTACTATTGTTGAAACTTGTTTATATTACTATTTGTAAATCAGCCTTGATTTTTTAAAATTGATGGGCTACGCAAAGCCCGTTTCAAATTTACGTAAATTTTAGCATGACTTTTTGACTTTATGTGACATAGTAAATAAAATCAGAAACTATTTCAGACTTAAATCACTACGCTAGGGAAAAAATCAAACTATTTTTCATAAGAGACATCAAAGGCAAATATTCGTGAAAACCTGAGGTAGTTGTCTGGGGGTATGCTGGCATGCGTATAGGGGTCTGGAGGGGAGGGGCTTAAAAAAGATGCCTTATAATAAGGGATAATTTTGAAAATTGGGTACTTGCGTGTTGTTGCAACGACACCAAAGAAGTGAATTTAGGTTAATCCTAATGAAAAATATCAAAATATGATGAAAATATAATACTTTAGTAACAAAATTACGGAAAATACAACTGAAAATTATAAAAAGCAGGCCCCCCAGAACTTAATCCATTAAATACCTAACCTGACCACCTCTATACGTTAAATATTTAATTAAAATATATCTGCATAGCATTTTATCTTGACCAGGCTAAGCTGATTATATCTGAGTGGACGCAGTCAGCCGGTTTCATTACAGATCAAGTACAAAGTGTGGTTGCTATAATACGAAAGTACCAAAAAAATGTTATTTTGACCTGGCAGGTTCCATATTTCTCCAAAGTATGTCAAGTATATGCATCTTATGGGTATTAAGGGCCTGGAAGGTTAGGACGGAATTCTAGTCTGTCGACCTCCCATGCGGGTGCTTATGAGCGCAAGCTATATCTAAACAAACAGACACATACACAGAGATCCATTTCGGGGAAGGACAAATTCCTTAAAACAGGCAAAGTATGAAAAGTATGCAAAACTCTAAGGATACCAGGGGAAACTTAATTATACTTGTCTTATATCTTAGAAAATGTGCTTCATATTGATAATGTAAAAAATTAAACCAAGAAATATTCCATGTGTTCCATCGTAGATGTATCTATAGAAAATTATCAAAAAAACAAGGGGACGCCCACTTTTAAAAATTACAAACACCAGGTGGCGTGTGCAAACCGTGGTGTATTTATGTCAACCGTGGCGGAACTGTGACAATGTGTGGCAGTAACTGTGCGAAACATGGCAGAAACCATACGTCACACGTGGTGTTCTGAGATGTATACCTGGTGGTGGGAAGTTGACACCCTCTCGTAAGATAACATACTTGGTTATATTGGTGCAAGACCCCTTTTCTGAAGTGCGACTTTGACACTTTGGTCCCAGCCCTCCCCCCCCCCCCACCCTTATCTAATGTATGGCTATATAAGAAAATTATACAACAACAAGACCTTTTCTGCGGGTTCTACACTAAAATGTACCTTTAGTAAATTACCTGGATAAAATACATGGTGTGATTTTCATCAAGATCTTGCCCCTTTTTGTGACTATTTTTTCACTATCGCTAAAACTAAACATTTTTTCTTAGTTAAGTAGCTTTTCATATGCAATTTTAAACTTAATGAAACTTCCATATATGAAATCGCAATAAAAATCCAGTTCTGTTTACAAATAATATACACAAAATTCTATTTTTTAGTATTCACTGCTAGCAGGAGTCGCTCTTTATTTGCCTTGGTTAACACGAACTGTATTTTGTATCGGATTAACAACACTTCTTGACTACCAAGGTCATTGTGTCGGCACTGCAGGCCGATTTGATCTCTGGGTCCTGTCTTACCAAGCCGAGGTCAACCCCGCTGCGCCACCACAGGACTAACACGAACTGTTTGATTGCATAAAACGGATTTTGAAGTTCCAGTCCAATATTTTGGCTTGAGCTCTCCCCTCATCTCACTTTTTATCCTTTATGGTCTTTTTTTGCAGGCTTTTTGTTGATCAGACTTCCTTATAGGTCCCATTTATATAAACGAATAGATCAACAGGTCATCCCTATAACTAAAGCTGAACGTTTAAAATAAAATTGAAATGAAAATGAAAAAAAAAGAAAATGAAAATGAAAAATGAAATTTCGAAAGACTCTTGAAACCAATCAGACGATTCGTGGTATTGAACTAAAAGTAAGGAGCGATGAAGCTCAATAGTAATCAAAACTCTAGTAAACGGAGTTGTGATACAATGGATACATCAAGAGAATAGAATTTGGATGCTTATCAAAAATATATAAAATTAATTAAGTTTAATGTTACCCATCAAAAGTTATGAACCTGAAAAAATTTATCTAATTTTCGAAAAAGTGAGGTAACACCTCCAAAATATCAAGTGTTTTTAATGAAAATCACTCCATTAGATTCACAATATCAGAAAACCCTACTGTAGAGGTTTCAAGCTCTTAAACACAAAATGTGGAATTTTGTATTTTTTGCCAGAAGCAAGATCACGGATGCGGGTTTATTTGTTTTCTTTTTTTTCCAAGGAATGATCGTATCGAACCAGTGATCCTATAAGGTTGGGAGGGGGCTCATTCAATCGAAAACCAAAAGTTCTAGTTCCCTTTTTAAGTGACCAGAAATATTGAAGGGCAGCTAGTCCCCCTCTTACGCAGCTTTTTCCCAAAGTTGTCTTATCAAAATTTTGAGATAGCCATTTTGTTCAACATAGTCGAAAGATCTAATAACTTGACCCCACCCAGTCCCCGTGGGACGGGCTGCAAGCTATGAACTTTGCCCATTGTCAAAGTGCTCGTGGTAACGAACTGTAAGTAAGGAGTGACACGGCTCAATAGTAACCGAAACTCTAAAAAAAGGAATTTAAATACCAGCAGACATATCAAGAAAATCAGATTTGTATGCTGATTTCAACTATATTAAGTTTCATTAAGTTTAGTCTTACCCATCAAAGATTACGACCCTTAGAAACTTATGAAAAAAGGGGGAAACACCTTCTAAAAGTCATTGAGTCTTAATGAAAATCAAATTATCAGATTCAGGGTATCAGAGAATCCTACTATAGAGGTTTCAAGCTCCTATAGGCAAAAATGTGGGATTTTGTATTTTTTGCCAGAAGAAAGATCACGGATGCGTGTTTATTTGTATTGTTTTTTTTTCTCCATGGGGTGATTTTATCGACCCAGTAGTACTATAATATTGGGAGAGAGCTCGTTCTAACGGAAATTAAAAGTTTTAATGCCCTTTTTGAGCGACCAAAAATTGAGGACAACTAGGCCCCCTCCCTCACCCTTTTTTCTCAAAATTCTCCGATCAAAATTCTGAGATTGTCATTTTGTTCAGGTTAGCTGAAAAGCATATTTACCCATGGTTTACGTATAGTATTTGTTATTGGGAAGTATGCAAAGCGCCAATGACGCAGTAGGTTTTAGACATTTACAGTGAGAGAAGTAGGTTTACCCAACCTCTTGTTTGTAGTGATTTTTGTTCGTTTAAAGCTTGATTTGCATATTCAATTTAAGTTTCACTCGTTTTAAGATTTATGTATTAATTTACATTAAAATCTATTGTATATGTGTTAGCATTGATGGTTTATTTAATTTCTGTTCGTTTTAAGTTTCATTTATACTTCAATAGGAAAATGTTTTTTTCGTTTTAAGCTTGATTTTCATGTTCAATCTAAGCATTACTTGCTTTAAGATCTATCTATTCATTTATATTATTACTTGTTGTATGTTTTTGCTATGATTGTTTATTTAATTTCTGTTCGTTTTGGGTTTCATTTATTCTTTAATAGTAATTTTTGGTCGTTTTGAGTTTGAATTTACAAAGGTATTTGTATCTGCTGAGCTTAAGTTAAAAATGGCCTTTACTTTTCTTTTAAAAAACTTATTTTCCGGAACGTTTTTTTAAAATTAATTTTTGTTCGTTTTTGATTGCCAAAAATTTTATGTTTTTAAAAATGCCTTATTTCAAAATCAAATTTTTAAAACAAAATCAAATATTCATCAAAGTATCAAAACTGGTATCAAAGTAAGAATATCAGAGTGAAAAAATAGGTTTGTGTCTGTAGTAAGCATGTATACAGTTTCACGACTAGTTGTATAATATGACCAATCCTTCTATATTATGGACCTATAAAGTGATCGTGCATGTTATATTTGGAACTGGATATTTAGGGATGAGATTGCAAGAGTCAACTGGACTGGTTTCAAAGGCAAAACCCATTTTTTGGGCCAATCAGAGATGTTTCTTGTTTCTACTAACGATACTCCATAAGACAATAATAGATACGAAACTAGATGGTATAAAGCGACCAAACCTCTATATTTTGGACCTATAATGTGACCAAGCATGTTATATTGTGGTCCTATAATGTGACCAAGCAATCAGACAGGTTTTTTAGGTTCAATAGCCAAAACTAGAGATCGTCATATTGCGTAGTCGAAGGTGGTCTCTTTGTAAAAATACTAGTTTTGGCCCGGAGGTCATATAATCATGTTTTTTCTATAGTTTGGTTAAGAATGCATCATGGGTAATTACAGAACAATGGTATGATAGAGTCATAATTGTTTCAAATACAATCTTAGACCACACTGGCTATACATGACAAATGAAACTCAGAGAGGAGAGAAAGTAACAAAAATGAAAAATAAAATAAAAAAGGGTGAAAAAACGAGGATTTTGTCAGCCAGCGAACCATGAAGATGACATAATATAAGCAAATATTTCGACAAGGACCTACGCCAAGTCGTCCTCAGTGCTAAACAAAAAATAAATAAAAAAAAACGAAAATCTAACCTTTCGAAGTTTACTAAACAAAGGCAGAACAGACACTGAATAAAAAACCAGGCAGGAATCAATGAAAATCAATTTACCAAGATGATTGGGCAAGGATCTTTCGTCTTACAATTTCGGTTTTCATTAGATATGCAAATAGGTTCTTTTAAGTTTTTTCGGGTGAAAATATTGATTGAGTCCTTCAAGATTAAACTGTCATAAATTGGGCTTAATGAAAAATCTCCAGTATCTCTATTTATTGCTAAATTTTGGTTCATTTATTTTTTTTTATCTCAATTACCTCTTTAAAAGTTTGTGGTACGCCAATTACAGTTGACATTAAGGTTGCCTCGTCAAACAGAACTAGATGGGTCGGATTTACGAAAATATGCGAAGCCAATGCCGAATCAAAGTTGTCATTGTTATTTTTTAATCTCAGGGACTTATCTATTGAAATTTTGTGCTCATGCAAACGTTCACCTAGTTGTTGATGGGTCCTACCAATGTCAATCAACTTTCAACTTTCAACTCAATCAAAGGAAGAAATTAAAATCCTCCGAAATTTAAAAAAAGACAAAAACACAGTGATTACGAAAGCGGACAAGGAATTACACAGTTGTAATTATGAATTCTGCAGATTATGAATTAAAAGTAAACACCCTTTCAACGGATAAAAATATTTACAAAGAAATAAAATTTGATCCCACGGACAAATACACACCGAAGTTGAGAAATGAACTAGGAATTTTAAAAGATACTAGACTAATTACCCCTCAAATGTACAGAAAATTTTATCCCAAAGGTTGTTCAGCCCCTAAGTTTTATGGTCTGCCTAAAATCCATAAGAAAGATATTCCGTTACGTCCAATTGTAGCATGTTATAGTTCTCCTGCTGAGGGTATAGGAAGCTTCTTAACCACCATTTTTAAGCCTCTATGATACACACAGAAATCCTATATTAAAAACTCCATAGATCTTATTCAAAAGTTAACAAATTAAAGTACAACAGAAAATACCATCTTAGCTAGCTTTGATGCAGTTTCTATTTAGACTTAATGCAATGTCCATAAATTCGAGAAGGTCTTACAAAGAAAAATAGAGGAAAATTGAGCTTGGTTGAATTATAAAACTTTGGAAATTGATACAATAATGACCCTTGTCCGTCTTTGCAACAAGTTCTCCTCGTATTTTAAATTCCGAAACAAATTTTTTCTTCAAATAATGGGCCTATCCATGGGCACTGTCTTTTCTCCTTATTTGGCAAATTTTTACATGGATTTCATAGAACAGTCTGCTTTGAATACTTTCCACTTAAAACACTCTATCTGGTTTCGTTTTGTTGATGATATACTTTCTGTTTGGGAACATGGACAAGACTCTCTAAGAGATTTTTTGGCACATTTGAACTCATTTGATTCGAATCTCCAGTTCACAATGGAACTCGAAGATTCAGGTAAGCTGCCTTTCTTAGATGTTTTGATTATAAAAACTAATCGTAGTCTTGAATTTTCTATATATAGAATGCCGACTCATAATGATCGATATCTACATTTCTCTTCCCATCACCCTCCTTCTGTGAAAAGAGGGGTAACAATCTCTTTAGTCGACAGAGTTTTAAAAATTTGTTCCCGTAATCATATAAATTCTGAACTAAATTATGTCAAGGATATTCTTTTTTGCAATGGTTACCCAATCAAACTCATTGAAAATATATTAGATAGACGATTAAAAAAGATAAAAGAACAAAATAGGGAGCTTGACCCCCTTGACTCAGTTACAACGGCAATTGAGAAAAAAACTTTCATCGTTTTACCATACATCCCGAGACTTGGCGATAAACTTGAAAAAATTTTAAAAAAACATAATCTCTGTTTCTTTCAAAACCGAACAAAAAGTTGAACACTTTCAACTCAGGAAAGGATAAAACAGACCCTGTACTGGGTAGTGTTGTCTACAGAATCCCCTGTTCTTGTGGAAAATTTTACATTGGTAGGACCCATCAACAACTAGGTGAACGTTTGCATGAGCACAAAATTTCAATCCCTCAGATTAAAAAATAACAATGACAACTTTGATTCGGCATTGGCTTCGCATATTTTCGTAAATCCGACCCATCTAGTTCTGTTTGACGAGGCAACCTTAATATCAACTGTAACTGACGTACCACAAACTTTTAAAGAGGTAATTGAGATAAAACAATATATGAACCAAAATTTAGCAATAAATAGAGATACTGGAGATATTTCATTAAGCCCAATTTATGACAGTTTAATCTTGAAGGACTCAATCAATATTTTCACCCGAAAAAACTTAAAAGAACTTATTTGCATATCTAATGAAAACCGAAATTGTAGACAAGCTAAAATTATTGCAAGACGAAATATCCTTGCCCAATCATCTTGTTAAATTCATTTTCGTTGATTCCTGCCTGGTTTTTTATTCAGTGTCTGTTCTGCCATTGTATAGTAAACTTCGAAAGGTTAGATTTTCGTTTTTTTGCTTTCTTTTTTTTTTAGCACTGAGGACGACTTGGCGGAGGTCCTTGTCGAAATATTTGCTTATATTTTGTCATCTTCATGGTTCGCTGGCTGACAAAATCCTCGTTTTTTCACCCTTTTTGATTTTATTTTTTATTTTTGTTACTTTCTCTCCTCTCTGAGTTTCATTTGTCATAGTTGTTTCAACTTGAAAGTTATATCATTTTGCATAAAATCTAACTCAATTCACGAAAAAGGTATTCCGTTGGTTAAGAATATACCTTGGGTAATTACAGAACGGTGAATGATATGATAGAGTAATAATAGTTTCAACTTGAAAGTTATATCATTTTGCGTAAAAGTTAACTCAATTCGTGAAAAAAGTATTCCATTGGTTAAGAATTGCATAATGGGTAATTGCAGAACGGTGAGTGGTATGATAGAGTCATAATTGTTTAAACTTGAAAGTTATATCAAATTGCGTAAAAGTTAGCTCAATTCGCAAAAAAGTTATTCCATTGGTTAAGAATGCATCATGGGTAATTAAAGAACGGTGAATGATATGATAGAGTCATAATTGTTTCAACTTGAAAGTTATATCATTTGAGTTAACTAACTCGATTCACGAAAAAGCTATAGCATTTGCATAACTCTGTTCTGAATGATCTTAACTGCTGATTGAATAATAGGGGTGAAACAGAGCTCGATAACATTTTAATTGTATTGTATGAAGGTGGTAAAAAGGGTTAAACTGCATACCAGTTAAGGTAAGCCCGAAGGGGTTGCTAACTCATAGGCAATTTATTATAAATTTGGAATAACATCGTCGGCATCAATCTGCGGAAACAATTAACGATGACAAGATGACCTTGTGACTTGACCTAGCCTTACTTCTTGGATGATTTCTGTATAATACATAAGTATCATTTGAACAGTGCTGTCAATATAAAATATGCTCTAACATTGTAGTATACTAAAAAGTTGATACTACGAGTAATAGAGATGTAGATGTCAAGAAAAGAATTTTAATAAAGAAACTCAGAACAAAAATTAGAAATCCTTAAAAATCAACTGGTGAGAAGATTATGAATATTAACCATCAATAACTGTAGACACCAATGACCCTAACCGCCAAGGACCTCAACCTCCAAGGGTCCCCTCTCCCCAACTTCCTAGGGGCCCCCTGCCTCCAACTTTTTGGGGCCCTTATCTCCCCATTTTTATATGCTTTTTTAAAAGTTTTTTTAAAGTTTTTTTAACTTATTTTTATTGTTTTTGAACATGTTTTTTTTCCAACTTTTTTTACGTGTCTTCGAATGAGATAAAACATACTTAAAATATAAAACATTCACATTTAAGACTTTTCAAATTCAAACTGAGAAAGATAAAGCTATTTTAGTCATTGCTTTTTCTATTAGAAAAATAATGTTTGTAATAGCATTTTTTTAGACTGATTTTTTTTTTACGTATCTTAAAATGACATGAAATATGCTTGCAGCTCTTCCAATCGTACTCCATGCTTGCTCATAGACACGACCTGGCTTTCCCACTGGCACTTTATGGCAGGTTATCGACACTACCAAGTTTATTGCATGATAAGATAAGATAAAGGGTATTTCAAACCAAAATGTGGCCATGTAAACAAATAACATACAAGATTAACAAGTTACAGCACTTGTCACAATAATGAAGAAGAATAAAAATAAAATAAAAACTACTCTCATCTTTTTGCAAAATACTCATCAAGATATCTCCCCTCTAGACAAATAAACTGTGACAACGTACTTTTCAAGGCATCAGGAAGCAGCACTCCATCCTTTCCAAATAAATTTTCTCTTACCCCCAAAAGACCTCGACAACGACTCAGATAATTATCCAAATTCTCATCCTCTTCTTGGCAAAGAGGGCAAGCAAACCTGCCGTCCAGAATACTTTTCCTCCTCTCAAAATCTTTCAATCTCGAACGAAACGCAAGGCAATTAGATCATAGCTGCATCCAATATGTAAGGTATCTAGACGGTAAATTTAACTTAAAGTAAAATTCCTGACCATATATTATCTTAACCTCTTTATAATACCTTAGAGTTTCCGAATTCTTAATCTCCTCACCCCATTTCTGTATCGTCTGGTCCTCCAGCACCCGCTTGATTTCCTTGTCTAACTGTAATTGTTGACTAGTTGGTCCAAGGCCATCATTCCATGCGAAAGAAAAACCTGTCTTATCCTGTACCTCTTTAAATTTAAAAGGCCAAGATCTTTTCCTATGTAGCTGAACTAACTCATTATATGCAGCCTTAAGTAGCCTATCACTGGGTAACTCTACAATCCTTAGCCAAAACCCTTATTATTTGGACTGTCCTATAACTTTTAAGAGACCACAGTCCAAGGTTTCCTTTAAGAAACTGGGTATGGGTCATTCTATGCAACCCGTACAATCTCTGAAATAACCTAGCTGAACGCTTTCTAACTGGACAGCGTTCTCATGTCCCCAGATGTCTGCCCCGTAATGGAGAATCGGCATAATCTTAGATATAAAAACCCTCTTAAGCAGAGAAAAATTCTTTATTCCACTAATTTTATTCCTGAAAAGTGAGAATGTTGCAGCTCTTCCCCTATTTAACACTTCTTTAATTTTAGAACTCCATCCACCATTACTATGGAATATATAACCAAGATACTTTATTTTTGAACTACTTATATTTGTTGTCCTACAAATACAAATATATTATCTATTTTTTCTTTCCTTTTACTGAAAACAACCATTTTAGTTTTTATAACGTAAAGCTGTAACTTTTTCATTTGTAAATATTCCTCAATTAAATCAAGTAATATATGTAGCTCCCTTGCCAACTTCGCTACCAATGCAGTGTCATTCGCAAATAATAACACCGAAAAATTAATTTTTTCAAGACACATTTTTGGAGCCCACTTTTTTTCCAGAAACTCCACCATATCATTCAAAAACAAACCGAACAGTCACGGGGACATGGTGCTGCCCTGTTTCACTCCTTTCTTTAGGTCAAATAGCCTGGAAAATGCCGAATCTGCAACCCTGACCATAGACTTTATACCAGAATACATACCAACAAGGAAACGAATAAAACTTAAAGGTAGACCTGCATCTCTTAAGCACTTTTTAAGGAGAGCTCTATCTACATTGTCAAATGCCCTTCTTTATATGAGAGTTAATAAATTTTTTCTACCACAATCTTTGTAATATAATTCGGATAAAACTGACTAAATCTAAGCATCAGATTGAATAAGTTCTATATCAACATCCTTTTTCAGATATGTTGGATAGCATTGTCAAAATCTATCTATTAGAGTGAATAAATTCCTTATCAACTTTATTTGTCTGATACATCAGATAACATTCACAAAATTTAAGTATCAGAGTGAATACATTCTTTTCATCGTCCTTTGTCCGATATGCTTGATAAAATTGAGAAAATCTAAGTATCAGAGCGAAAAAATTATTTATCAACGTCTTTTGACGGATATGTTTGATAACACTACCAAAATATAAGTATCATAGTGAATAAACTCTTTATCAATTTATTTTGTCGGATACATCAGATAAAATTCACAAAATCTAAGTATCAGAGTGCATAAATTCATTATTAACTTCTTTTGTCGGGTACATCAGATAAATTTCACGAATCTAAGTATTAGAGTGAATAAATTCTTTATCATCGTATTTTGTCAGATATCTCGGACAAAATTGAGAAAATCAAAGCATCAGAGTGAAAAAATTTTTTACCAATGTCTTTTGACAGATACTTTTGGCAGCACTGATAAAATCTAAGTATCAGATTGAACAAATTCTTTATTGGCATTCTTTATCGATATCATTTCTCGGATGCGTCAGATAACATTGACAATATCCATGTAATAGAATGAATAAATTCTTTATCAACATCCTTTGACAGATAGGTCGGGATAAAATTGATAAAATCTAAGTATCAGGGTGAAGAGATTCTTTATTCACATCCTCTGCCGGAAATGTCGGTTAAAATTATCAAACCTAAGTGTCAGAGTGATTCAATTCTGTATCAACATCTATTGTCAGATACATGGGGTAACAATGGCTAAATCTAAGTATCAGAGTGAATAAATTTTTCTATCAGCATCTTTGTCAGATAAATCGGATAAAACTGACAAAATATAAGTGTCAGATTGAATAAATTCTTCATCTACATCTTTTGCCGGATATATCGGATAACATTGTCAAAATCTAAGTATCAGAGTGAATAAATTCAATATCAATGTCTTTTGACAGATACTTTTGATATCACTGATAAAATTGAAGTGTTATAGTGAATAAATTCTTTATTAACATTCTTTTTCGAAATCATATCTTGGATCTATCTGATAACATTGACAAAATCTATGTATTAGAATGAAAAAATTCTTTTAGAAAATACTTTGACGAATATACCGGATAAAATTGACAAAATCTAATTATCAGAGCTAATATTTGCTTCATCATCATCATGCGTCGGATAAATCCAATATCTGGATAAAACTGACAAAATCTAAGTATCAGATTGAATAAATTCCTTATCAGCATCTTATGTCGGATAACTTTGTCAAAATCTAACTATCAGCGTGAATAAATTCTTTATCAACTTCTTTTGTTGGATACATCGGATAGCATTCACAAAATCTAAGTATCAGAGGGAAAAAACCCCATTATCATCATCATTTGTCAGATACGCTTGATAAAATTGAGAAAATCCAAGTATCAGAGTGAATATATTCGTTATCAATGTCTTTTGACAGATACGTTTATTAACATTGACAAAATCTAAGTATCAGGGTGAATAAGTTCTTTAATAGCATTTTTTTATCGAGATAAGTTGTCGGATACGTCGGATAACACTAACAAAATCTAAGTATTAGAATGAACAAATTCTTTATCAACATCATTTTTTGGATACGTCAGATAAATTTGACAAAATCTAAGTATCAGGGTGAACAAGTTTTTTATCAGCATCCTATGCTTGATACGTCGGATAACATTATCAAAATCTAACTGTCAGAGTGATTAAATTCTAAATCAGCATCGTTTGTCGGATACATTGGATAACATTGACAAACTGTAAGTGTCAGAGTGAATAAATTCATTATCAACATCCTTTTCTTGATACGTCAGATAACATTAACAAATCTAAGTATCAGAGTGACTATTTCTATAGAATTTTTAATTCTATATAAACATCCTTTTCAAACTGACAAAATCTGAGTATCAGAGCAAATATATCCTTTATCATCGTCCTTTGTCAAATATACCTTATACAATTGAGAAAATCTAAGTATCAGAGTGAATGAATTCTGTATCAATTTCTTTTGACAAATACTTTTGGCAGCACTGAAAAAATTTAAGTATCAGAGTGAATAAATTCTTTATTAACATTCTTTATCGATATCATTTCTCGGAAATGTCTGATAACATTGACAAAACACATGTAATAGAATGAATAAATTCCTTCTCAACATCTTTTGACGGATATTTTGGATAAAATTGAAAAAATCTAAGTATCAGTGCGAATAAATTCTTTATCGGCATCTTATGTCAGATGTGTCGGATAATATTGTCAAAATCTAAGCGTCAGAGTTAATATATTCTTTATCAACTGCTTTTGTTGGATACATCGGATAACATTCAAAAAATCTAATTATCAGAGCGAATAAATCCATTATCGTCATCATTTGTCAGATACACTTGATAAATTAAGAAAATCCAAGTATCATAGGGAATAAATTCGTTATCAATGTTTTTTGACAGATACGTTTAATAAAATTGAGAAAATCTAAGTATCAGAGCGAATAAATTATTTAATAACATTTTTTTATCGACATGAGTGGTCGGTTACGTCGGATAATATTGAAAAAATCAATGCTCTAGAATGAATAAATTCTTTATCAATATTATTTTTTGGATACGTAGGATAAAATTGACAAAATCTAAACATCAGAATGAACAAGTTCCTTATCAATATTCTATGCTGGATACGTTGGATAGCTTTGTCAAAATCTAAGCATCAGAGTAAATTAATTCTCTATCAACATCCTTTGTCAGGTACATAGGATAACATTGAAAAACTTTAAGTGGCAGAGTGAATAAATTCTTTATCAACATCTTTTGACGGATATGTCAGATAGAATTGACAAAATCTAAGTATCAGAGCCAATAAATTCTTTATCATCATCATATGCCGGATACATCGGTAATCCGGATAAAATTGACCAAATATAAGTGTCAGATTTAAAAAATTCTTTATCAGCATGTTTTGTCAGATATGTCGGATAACATTGTCAAAATCTAAGTATCAGAGTGAATAAATTCTTTATCACCTTCTTTTGTTGGATACATCGGATAAACATTCACAAAATCTAAGTATCAGAGTGAATAAATCCATTATCATCATCATCATTTATCCGATACGCTTGATAAAATTGAGAAAATCTAAGTATCAGAGTGAATAAATTTGTTGTCAATATCTTTTGACAGATACGTTTAATAACATTGACAAAACCTAAGTATCAGAGTGAATAAATTCTTTAAGAATATTTTTTTTTCAACATCATTATTTGGATACGTCGGTAAACATCGAAAAAATCTTTGTATTAGAATCAATAATTTCTTTATCAACATCATTTGTGGGATAAGTCGGATAAAATTGACAAAATCTATGCATCAGAGTGAATAAATTATTTATCAACATCCTATGCTGGATACGTCGGATAAATTTATCAAAATATAAGTGTCAGAGTGAAGAAAATTTATATCAACATCATTTGTTGGATACATAGGATAACATTGACAAACTCCAAGTGTCGGAGTGAATAAATTCATTATCAACATGCTTTTCTGGATACGTCTGATAACATTATCAAAATACAAGTATCAGAATGAATAAATTCTATATCAAAATCCTTTTCTGGGATACATAGGATAAAATTGACAAAATATATGTGTCAGAGTGAATACGCTTTTTTTTATCAACATCCTCTGACAGATACATCGGATAAAATTGACAAAATCTAAGTATCAGTGTGAATAAATTTGTTATCAGATAAGAGTCATAAAATATAAATTCCATTAATTTGACTTTATGCATCGTTGCGTTGAATCTAGGTTAGACTGGTTATAGATAGCAGCACACCCGCTCAGACAGAAAATCATAGTGAGAGAGACACGCAAAAAGTTAGGTTAATTTAAGTTCACTTAGAGTGGCGTACGACTCTAAGTGAACCTAAATAAACCTAACGTTTTGCATGCCTCTCTCACTATGACTGTGTGTATGAGCGGGTGTGCTGCCATCTATAACCAGTGTAACCTAGATTTATGTTCACTTAGAGTGGTTCACTAGATTTAGGTTCACTTAGGTTCACCTAGATTTAGGTTCAGTTAGAGCGGCGCGCCACTCTAAGTGAACCTAAATTTACCTAACTTTTTGCGTGTCTTTTTTTGTGTATCCAACAAAAGAAGTTGATAAAGAATTTATTCACTCTGATACTTAGATTTTGACATTGTTATCCAACAAATCTGACATAAGATACTGATAAAGAATTCGTTCAATCTGATACTTAGATTTTGTCAATTTTATCCGGATAAATGATGTATCCAGCATATCATGATGATAAAGAATTTATTCGCTCTGACACTTAGATTTTGTCAATTTTATCCAACATATGCGTCAAAAGATGTTATCCTATGTATCTGACAAAGGATGTTTATAAAGAATTTAATCACTTTCATGCTTATATTTTGTTAATGTTATCAAACGTATCCAGAAAAGGATATTGATAAAGAGTTTGTTCACCCTGATACTTAGATTTTCTCAATTTTAACATTAGTATCAAAAAATGGTGTTGATAAAGAATTTATTCATTCAAATACATAGATTTGGTCAATGTTATCTGACGTAACCGACAACTGATGTCGATAAAAAGAAAATATTATTAAGGAATTTATTCACTCTGATACTTAGATTTTGTCAATGTTATTAAACGTATCTGTCAAAAGACATTGATAACGAATTTATTCCCTCTGATACTTGGATTTTCTCAATTTTATCAAGCGTATCTGACAAATGATGATGATAATTGATTTATTCACTCTGATAATTAGATTTTGTGAATGTTATCCGATGTATCCAACAAAAGAAGTTGATAAAGAATTTATTTACTCTGATACTTAGATTTTGAGAATGTTATCCGAAATATCTGACACAAGATGCCGAAAAGGAATTTATTCAATCTGATACTTATATTTTGTCAATTTATCCGGATAACCGACGTATCCGGCATGTGAGGATGATAAAGAATTTATCCGCTCTGAATCTTAGATTTTGTCAATTTTATCTGACATATCCATCAAAAGATGTTTTAAAGAATTTATTCATTCTAATACATATATTTTGTCAATGTTATCCGACATATATGAGAAATGTTATCGATAATGAATGTTAATAAAGAATTTATTCACTCTGATAAATAAATTTTATCAGTGCTACCAAAAGTATCTGTCAAAAGACATTGATATAGAATTCATTCTCCATGGAGCGTAGATTTGGATAATATTACTTGACGAATCTGAGAAAAGAATCGTATAAAGAATTCGTTAATGATGATATTTCGAACTTCTTAATATTATTTAAATTTTTCAACAGTAATACTGGTAGAAAAATTTTTTAACCGTTTTAATTAGATTTTGTCACAGCCATCCCATTCGTATGAAAATAGATATTGATACAGAATTAATCACTCTGATACTTAGGTTTTTATAATGTCAACCGACATCACCGGCAAAGGATGTCGATAAAGAATCTATTCACTTTGATAGTTAGATTTTATCAATTTTATCCCGACCTATCCGTCAAAGGATGTTGATAAAGAATTTATTCATTCTAATACATAGATTTTGTCAATGTTATCCGACGTATCCGAGAAATGATATCGATAAATTGCCAATGCCAATGAAGAATTTGTTCACTCTGATACTTAAATTTTATCAGTGCTACCAAAAGTATCTGTCAAAAGACATTGATAAAGAATTTAATCACTCTGATGCATAGAGTTTATTAATTTTATCAGAGATATCTGATAATGTACGATGATTAGGAATTTATTTACTCTGATACTTATATCTCGTGAATGTTATCTGGTGCACCCAACGAAAGAAGTTGGTGAAGAATTTATTCACTCTGATATTTAGATTACGTGAATGTTGTCTGATGCATTCGGTGAAATAAGTTGACAAAGAATTTATTCACTACGATACTTAGATTTAGGTAATGTTATCAAACTAACCCGTCAAAAGACATTGATGAAGAATGTAGTCACACTGATACTTAGATTTTCTCAATTTTATCAAGCATATTCGACAAAAGACGATGAAAAAGAATTTATTTGCTCTGATACTTTGATTTTGTGAATGTTATCTGATGTATCAGTCAAATACAGTTGATAAGGAATTTATTCACTCTAATAGATAATGTTATATAATGATTTTGATTATGTTATCTAACATATCCAACAAAGGATGTTGATATAGAATTTATTTAATCTGATACTTAGATTTAGTCAATTTTATCCTATCTATCTGACAAATATTTTGATAGAAAAAAATTAGTCACTCTGATACTTAGATTTTGTCAATGCTATCCCAAATATCTGACAATACATGTTGATACAGAATTTCATCACTCTGACACTTAGGTTTTGATAATGTTATCCGATATATCCGGTAATGGATGTTGATAAAGAATCTATTTGCTCTGATACTTATATTTTATCAGTTTTATCCAGACCTACCCGACAAAAGGTGATGATAAAGAATTTATTCATTCTGATACTTAGATTTTCTCAATGTTAACCTGTCTATCCAACATATAATGTATGAAAATTCCTTTTCTTATGTTCCCGATGTTTTAATAGACATTCTAAACGTTTGATATGCTAGCATACTCTAAACATAATGAACATATAACAATGTAATGCATAGTATATTTTTAATGAAATAATGTCAAGTAGGATATTAATAAGAAATATATTATTATACATTATTAATATCAATGAACAACTTTGGACATTTTGAATCTGTGCAAAAAATAGTTCAACATGTTCTTTCTTGATACTGTAGCTATTGTCTTCTCTTAGTTCGTAATCAGTAGAATAATCATTGTTCTATTTTGAGTCATACACAATTTTTACTGGTGTGTCATCAACAGGGCGAATATGCTGTTCGTCTTTGGTATAATTTGGTTCATTGACTGTTTGATCAATGATGTTAGTAACGTTTGCTGGCACTTTGTTTTTCATCTATTCATCTTTATATTCCTTATTGATATTTTCTGCCAATGCCCTTTTTATTTTTCTGGCAATTTCACTATCTATTATCACATTATTTTTACACAGGTAACAGTTCCAGCACATAGACAAAATATGGGTTATGATATTAGTAGAAGAGTAGTCCTTTCTTTTCCCCTTTGCTTTCATTTGAATGCTAATATATAAAAGATGACAATAGGTTATATCAACAGGTAACTAGTTACCAGAATCACTAGCAAGAAGATGCCCCTCTTCATCAACTATTATTTTTATGTCAGCATTCTCTTTGAATACTAACTTCCCTGGAAATGATACTATCGCATATCCATCATTTGTACAATGAATTTTTTTGGTGCTCCAAAGAAATTTAATTCCTTACTGTCATGACAACGCACGCATACGTTTCCGATAGTGCTACCACTTGCACTTGTTTCATAGTTCAAATACTTTTCCATGTAGGCATTCAATGCTACAATAACACTATCATATGAACACACTTTCGTAAAATGCAACATCTTTACTTTTTTAAAGATATGACTTATGTGTTTATCCTTCCACTGCGTAAAACATACTGATTTAATACATACAATAAACTTGGTAGTGTCGATAACCTGCCATAGAGTGCCAGTGGGAAAGCCGCGTCGTGTCTATGAGCAAGCGTTGGAGCACGATTGGTAGAGCCGCAAGCATATTTCACGTCATTTTAAGATACGTAAAAAAAGTTGAATAATTTCGAAATCCAAAAAAAATTCAGTCCAAAAAAGAAAAAAAGTGCTACTACAAACATTATTTTTCTAATAGTAAAAGTCACGACTAAAGTATCTATATCATTTTTATTTTGAATTTGTAAAATATTAAATGTGAATTTCTTAAGTTTTAAGTTCGTTTTATCTCATTCAGACATGTAAAAAAAGTTGGAAAAAATATAATGTTCAAAAAATAATTAAAAAAATTTAAAAAACTTCAAAAAAGCTTAAAAATACATAAAAAATGGGGGGATGGGGGCCCCAAAACGTTGGAGGGAGGGCGGCCTCTTGGAGGTTAGGGAGAGGGGGACCTTGGAGGTTGAGGTCCTTGATGGTTAGGGTCATTTGGTGCTTACGGTCCTTGATGGTTCATACTCATAATCGTCTCACTACTTGATTTCTAAGGATTTCTAAAGATTGTTCTGAGTTTCTTTATTAAAATTCTTTTCTTGACATCTACATCTCTATTACTCGTAGTATCAAGTTTTTAGTATACTACAATGTTAGAGCATATTTTATGTTGACAACACTGTTCAGATGGTACTTGTGTATTATACAGAACACATCCGAGAACTTAAGCTATGTCAAGTCACAAGGTCATCTTGTCATCGTTAATCGCTTCCGTAGATTGATGCCAACGATGTTTTTACAAATTTATAATAAATTGCCTATGAGTTAGCAATCTCTTTGGGCGTACCTTAACTGGTATGCAGTTTAACCCTTTTTTGCCATCTTCATACAGTCCAATTAAAAATTATCAAGCTCTGTTTCACCTCTATTATTCAATCAGCAGTTAAGATCTTTCAGAATAGAGTTATGCAAATGCTTTAACTTTTTCACAAATTGAGTTAGCTTTTACGCAAAATGATATAACTTTCAAGTTGAAACAATTACAACTCTATCATATCATTCACCGTTCTGTAATAACCCATGATGTATTCTTAACCAATAGAATACTTTTTTCGCGAATTGAGTTAGCTTTTACGCAAAATGATATAACTTTCAAGTTAAAACAATTATGACTCTGTCATATCATAATCATATCATTTACCTGTCTGTAATTACCCATGATGCATTCTTAACCAATGGAATACCTTTTTCGCGAATTGAGTTAGCTTTTACGCAAAATGATATTACTTTCAAGTTGAAACAATTATGACCCTATCATACCATTCACCGTTCTGTAATTACCCACGATGCATTCTTAACCAATGGAATACCTTTTTCGTGAATTGAGTTACCTTTTACGCAAAATGATATAACTTTCAAGCCGAAACAATTATGATTCTGTCATATCATTCACCGTTCTGTAATTACCCTTGATGCATTCTTGACCAATGGAATACCTTTTTCGCAAATTGAGTTAGCTTTTACGCAAAATGATATAACTTTCAAGTTGAAACAATTATGACTCTATCATACCATCGTTCTGTAATTACTTATGATGCATTCTTAACCAATGGAATACCTGTTTCGTGAATTGAGTTAGCTTTTATGTAAAATGATATTACTTTCAAGTTGAAACAATTATGACTCTATCATACCATCATTCTGTAATTACCCATGATGCATTCTTAACCAAACTATAGAAAATTCATGATTATATGACCTCCGGGCCAAAACTAGTATTTTTACAAAGAGACCACCTTCGACTACGCTATATGACGAACTCTAGTTTTGGCTATTGAACCTAAAAATACCTGTCTGATTGCTTGGTCACATTATAGGACCACAATATAACATGCTTGGTCACTTTATAGGTCCATAATTTAGAGGGTTTGGTCGCTTTATACCATCCTGTTTCGTATCTATTATTGTTATGGAGTACCTTTAGCAGAAACAAGAAACTTTTCTAATTGGCCTAGAAAAATCTAGTTCCAAATACATCATGTATGGTCACTTCAAAGGTCCATAATATGGAGGGTTTGGTCGTTTTATACAACTATTCATTAAACTGTATACATGCTTACTACTTGTGTCAACCTCGGAGTTTTTATCATCTGATGTTTGAACTATTTTGAACAAAAATCTTATCTCAAAATTTTTATCGGATGGGTTTGGGGAAAAAGGACGTGTGGGGACTAATTAAGCTTCGGTCTCTTTTGAATGTTTAAAAGTGAACTAGAACTTTCTATTTTCATTCAAATGAACCCTCTCTAAGGTTTATACGAATATCCCTTCTAGAAGAACCATATATATCCCCAGAATATAACTTGTATCTATTGATGTTAAAACTCCGTTTTTTAGAGTTTCAGTTACTATTGAGCCGGGTCGCTCCTTAGTTCGCTACCAGGAAATGTTTGATAATGAGAATTTACAATACTTAAAATAAGCTCTGTTGAACTGAAGAAGGTCCTTATTCCGCATTAAATGCTGGAAACCAGATAGAAATAGAATTGTTGGAGAGCAAAAACTGTAGAAATTTTACATAAACCTGGACGACTGTACCTCCCTCTATTTGACGAGGTTTTACGATACGAATACACTGTAAAGCACTAGCAATCGGAGACGAGCATGTAGCCGAAAGTGTAATAGAAAAGGTAATGCCAAGCCTTTTCATCTTTGAAACACGATTGGGTAGCATTGTACCCATATGTAAAGGAGGATCAGGCTTAAAAGCAGGTTAAAACAAACCAGGTTAAAACAAAAGAGAATGTTAAAACAAAGAAACTTGCATTTAGAAGTATTTACAGAAAGTCCAACTTTGCCCAAGGCATTAATCAAAACATGTAAAGCCCGACCATTAATTATTTATAGTGAGGCCCAACCTAGTATGGCTAGGTCGGCCTAGTAATAGTATGGCATCAGCAGAAGCAATATGACCAACACCAGCATTTTTTTAAAACACAGTAGGAGACAACATTTGCAAACAGTCTGCAAGCACAACTTTAAAAAAATATATGGAGACAACACACCAGACAGCACCAGACACCAGACAGCACAAGATAGCATAGCACACTTTGCCTGACACCCTTCTATACTGCAACCTATTAAAGGACGAAAGTTTGAAAACGGTGTTTCAGCTTACAGAATCATTAAATTTCGGAAAAAAATGTTTACCTTTTATTTACTTTTTGTCTTTCAGCTCTAGTTTACATGCCTTTAGTTATGCAATTTATGCATTCCTTATTTATGCAAGAAAACCATTTATTTATGCAAGAAGAAATACGGAAAACATTGTTATAAACCATGCAGCGTATCAGAAATCACTACCCCCAATGGAAGATACATTCGCCTCTCTGCAACTTACTATTTTAATTTCAAGCACCCGTCATTTATGGTAAATCAACTTTTTCCAAGAAACAATTTTTTTAGGCCTTTTTTTTGGACACTATGTTAACAGCATGTTTGAGATTGCCATAAGTGGCTTTGATTAAAAAAAAGCTCCTTGGAATTCCGAGCATTCCTTAGAGTTAAGACTGACAATTGCGGTAAAAGAAGCACGGAAAAGTGTTCCAGACTCTCCTTTGGCGAGCAGAAAATAAACGATTTTGAACAGATCGTGGTAACGAACTTTAAGTAAGGAGCGAACCGGCTGAATAGTAACCGAAACTCTAAAAAACGAAATTTTGATACCAATAGATAGATCAAACGAATCAGATTTTTATGCTGATTTC
Organism: Artemia sp. Qi Xiang Cuo; assembly: GCF_049724085.1. Classification (NCBI taxonomy): domain Eukaryota; kingdom Metazoa; phylum Arthropoda; class Branchiopoda; order Anostraca; family Artemiidae; genus Artemia; species Artemia sp. Qi Xiang Cuo. The sequence goes on from NC_142810.1 coordinate 6,245,344, forward strand.
AAATACACAAGTTTCATCAAGTTTAGTCGTACCCAACAAAAGTTCCGCGCCTGAGAAAATTTGCCTTATTTTCGAAAAAAAGGAAACATCCCTTTAAAAGCATAGAACCTTAATGAAAATCATACCATCAGGTTCAGCGTATCCGAAAACCCTTTAGAGGTTTCAAGCTCCTATCTGCAAAAATGTCGACTTTTGTATTTTTTGCCAGAAGAAAGATCACGGATGTGTATTTATTTGTTTTTTTTCTTTTCCCCAGGGGTGATTGTATCGACCTAGCGGTCCTAGAATATCGAGGGAGGGCTCATTTGAATGCAAATTAAAAGTCCCAGTGCCCTTTTTAAGTGACAAAAAAATGGAGGGCAAATAGGCCCCCTCACACGCTCATTTTTTCCCCAAAGTCACCCGATCAAATTTTGAGAGCCATTTCGTTCAGAATGGTCAAAAAATATAATAACTATGTCTTTGAGGATGATTAATCCCCCACGGTCTCCAGTTGAAGGGCTGCAAGTTATGAACTTTGCCCAATGTTTACATATAGTATTAATTATTGGGAAATATAGGCCTACAGGCATTTTCAAGGGGGATTTTTTCTGGTAATGGGGTGGGGGGGTCGGGGTGTGGGTTACTTAGGAGGATCTGTCCATGGAGGAAGTTTTCATAGGAGAAGAGACATTGCTATGAAGGGGGCACCGGATTTCCCAGCATTATTTAAAAAAACAATCAGAAATTAAATAAAAAAACAACAAGTTTTTCAACTGAAAGTAAGGAGCACTTCAAAACTTAAAACGAACAGAAATTATTATGTATATGATAAGGTTTGCCCCCTAGTCAATACCTCGCTCTTTAGGCTAATTTTTTTTATATTACTTTCATAAGAGCTATTTATTCTAATTAACGGCCTTTGTGATCAAGGGGTCATTCTTAAAGAATTGGAACAAAATTTGAACTTTATCGTAAAGAGCGAGGTATTGACTAGGGGGCGAACCCCATAATATACGTAATAAAAAAATACGCACATAGAAGTTCGTTACGTAAATTATTTCGTAAGTTATATATTTAATTACTAATAAAAAGTTCGTAAATAAAATTAAACAACTTTCAAGAAATTCATTTAACCAAAAAAAGGTAAAATTAATATGCAAATTTTTTTTAATTATTCATGTACGGTGAGCCAAAATCATATCCTGCACTAATTCAAAAGCGTTCAGACATTAAATTGAAAACAAGAAGTTTTTTCAACTGAAAGTAAGGAGCGACATTAAAACTTAAGACGAACAGAAATTATTCCGTTTACGAAAGGGGCTGTCCCCTCCTCAACGCCTCGCTCTTTACGCTAATGTTTGACTTCTTCTCATTTCTCTAATGTTTAGAACAATAAAAAACTTTATTGTTCAGTTAATAAAATAATAGTTAATAAAATCAGTTAATAAAATAATAGATATTACTTTATTCACTGATTTTTTTATGTGCCTTTTTGAACTTTTGGTTTGTCACAAAGCCGTACAATCAGCTTTCCAGTATTTACTTTTATTTTTTCTTTCTTCAGTAGTTTTTTCAATATGATTGTCTTTGTACTTTCGTTCAATAATTCGTCTGCATTGACAGACCCTTCACCAATTAGATTATCTTTCAAATACCACTTCCTTCGTGTTTTTACTTTAAATGTTAAAAGTGAGTCTTCTCTGTGCGTTTTTATTATGATTGCATTTCTATCAATCCATTTTGGTTTATCCCAGTTTCTGACGTCATTTGTGTAATATTTAGCATATTTATCAACTTTTATGTTTACGTAAGTTCGATAATGAAAATGCTGGAAGTCCTCTATTTGTGCCATTAGTTCTAGCCGCATGTTTTTCTTTTTATCTCCTTCGTCTTTAATTTCTTTTACAGTTAGCTCGCTTTTCTTCTTTTCCTTTTTATCTTTCTTCTTTTTGGCTGCTGTGGTATCTTCACCTGCTCCAGCCACTTCATTCGCTCCCACTTCCACTTCATTTCCTGATACAGATATTGCGTCCCTTACGTTTTCTTTGTCATTGGTGATTTTTTTATCAGGTGATATGCACACATAGTTCTTACTGCCACTAGCTATTTTTTCAGTGGCACTTGGATGAGAAATAGATTCTTCCTCCCCCTCATCTGGAGCCCCTTTTACTGGAGTGTCCTTGGTTCTCACTTCAACTTCACTTCCAGATAAAAGTTTTGCGTCACTTGGATTTTCTTTGTCATTGGTGATTTTTTCATCAGGTGATGTGCACACATAGTTCTTACTACCTCCAGCTATCTTTTCAGTTGCTCTTGGATAAGAAATAGATTCTTCTTCCTCTTCATCTGGAGCTCCTTCTACTGCAGTCTTGGTTTGCTCATTGATCGACACGGTCGGTGCATTAGATGTTTGACTTTGGTTTTGAAGAACAGCTCCATTTTCAGCATTTGTTGATGACGGTTTTTCGTCACTTGAGTTCTCTTGAAGAACTACTTCAATTTTAGAATTTACTGATAAGGGTTTGGGGTCAAAAATATTTTCTGTAACCTTGGTGGTATCTTCACCAGCTCCAGCCGCTTCCTTGGCTTCCATTTCCACTTCATTTCCTGATACGGGTTTTGCGTCACTTGGGTTTACTTTGTCATTGGTGATTTTTTCATCAGGTGATGTGCACACATAGTTCTTACTGCCTCCAGCTATCTTTTCAGTTGCTCTTGGATGAGAAATAGATTCTTCTTCGCCCTCAACTAGAGCCCCTTTTACTGGAGTCTTGGTGCGCTCATTGACTGACGATGTCAGTGCGTTAGATTTTGGACTTTGGTTTTGAAGAACTGCTTCATTTTCAGCAATTGTTGCTGACGGTTTTTTGTCACTTGAGTTCTCTCGAAGAACTACTTCATTTTCAGAATTTATTGATGAAGGTTTAGCGTCAAAAAGGTTTTCCGTAACCTTAGTGGTATCTTCACCACCTCCAGCCACTTCCTTGGTTCCCACTTCAACTTCACTTCCTGATAAAAGTTTTGCGTCACTTGTATTTTCTTTGTTATTGGTGATTTTTACATCAGGTGATGTGCACACATAGTTCTTACTGCCTCCAGCCATCTTTTCAGTTGCACTTGGATAAGAAATAGATTCTTCTTTCCCCTCATCTGGAGCCCCTTCTGCTGCAGTCTTGGTTCGCTCATTGATCGACACGGTCGGTGCATTAGATGTTTGACTTTGGTTTTGAAGAACTGCTCCATTTTCAGTATTTGTTGATGACGGTTTTTTGTCACTTGAGTTCTCTTGAAGAACTACTTCATTTTTAGAATTTACTGATAAAGGTTTGGCGTCAAAAAGGTTTTCTGTAACCTTGGTGGTATCTTCATCAGCTCCAGCCGCTTCCTCGGCTTCCACTTCCACTTCATTTCCTGATACAGGTTTTGCGTCACTTGGGTTTTCTTTGTCATTGGTGATTTTTTCATCAGGTGATGTGCACAAATAGTTCTTACTGCCTCCAGCTATCTTTTCAGTTGCACTTGGATGAGAAATAAATTCTTCTTCCCCCTCAACTGGAGCCCCTTTTGCTGGAGTCTTGGTTCGCTCATTGATCGACGATGTCAGTGCATTAGATGTTGGACTTTGGCTTTGAAGAACTGTTTCATTTTCAGCATTTGTTGATGACACTTTTTTGTCCCTTGAGTTCTCTTGAAGAACTACTTCATTTTCAGAATTTACTGATGAAGGTTTAGCCTCAAAAAGATTTTCTGTAACCTTGGTAGTATGTTTTTCAGCTCCCGCCGCTTCCTTGGCTCCCACTTCCATTTCATTTCCTGATACAGGTTTTACGTCACTCGGGTTTTCTTTGTTATTAGTGATTTTTTCATTAGGTATTGTGCACACATAGTTCTTGCTGCCTCCAGCTATCTTTTCAGTTGCACTTGAATGAGAAACGGATTCTTCTTTCCCCTCATCTGGATCCCCTTTTACTGGAATCTTGGTTTTCTCATTGATCAACGCTGTCAGTGCATTAGATGGTTGACTTTGGTTTTGAAGAACTGCTTCGTTTTCAGCATTTGTTGGTGATGGTTTTTTGTCACTTGTGTTATCTTGAAGAACTGCGTCATTTTCAGAATTTGCTGATGAAGGTTTAGCATCAAAAAGATTTTCTGTAACCTTGGTGATTTCTTTAACACGTGATGTGCTTACACAGTTCTTACTGCGTACGCCTTTTTCAATCAGAATGGAATGGTCAAATATAGTATCTTGTCTTGAGCATATCCCCGTTCCAGATTCTCTGTACTTTCTAACAGCCCACCAAACTGAGATTGCAGCACAGGAGACTGGAACTCCGACGGCAAGAAAATTCAATATTGAATTCATTTTCGCTTTATTCACTTATTGCGTTCAAATTTGTAAGTTCACTCACATAGCGAGTTGATTGTATATAACAAAAAAACAAACCAGTTTTAAAATTTTCAGGTATTTTTCTAGTTTGAATTAAAATATTAAAACTGTTGCCCAGGCACTGTCAGTACTTTTGCAGTTTACATAATTACTTCAGAACTGAGATCCGGAACTGAACCTGAATTGTGTTTCAACTTTTTTTTCATGTCTTATAAAGACACTGCTTATACTTATAAGAAAAGAAATTCGGTAATGATGTTTTTCTAACAACGATTTCTACTAAGCTTCAATCTTTTGGTTTTCTGTTTTAAGGTTTGTGAATTGTTGTAATCCCTTGTTCAAATTTATACAAATATTTTTGCAATTACCATTTTTTGCTGTTTACGGAATTTAATGTCTTTTCATGCTGATACCATTGTACCATCAAAGACTTATGATACATATAAGACTTATAAGTTACATATAAGAAATAATAATAAATTTGTTTATACACTGAAAAATTATATAAGGAATCGGTCTGGTTAATTATTGTTTCCGTTTTTCCTTCCGCTCAGCTAGCTGGGAACTGGAGAATCATAGAGAGCTGTTTAATGGCTCATTTTAAAGAAAATTACTACATCTACATCTTTTGTAATAAAACTGTTTGGAAATTACAGTTGGAATAGTAAAAAATGACTGTCACTGTGGCATTATACTCCGGATAAAAATCTTTTCAAAAGATGCTTGTATTATCTTAAGTTTTATTGCCGTGGTTTGTTTCTTTACTTGGTCCACGAACTGTTTATTTAAATCTTTACAGCTTTCTCGATATTTCGCAATAGCCCACTAAATTGAAACTCCAGTACATGCGACTGAGGTACCAATAGTGACACATTTACTAAGTATCTTCTTGATTCTTAACTGTTATTTAAAGCCAGTATAATTTCCTTGCTGTTTAAGCAAAGAGACGGTAAATTTTCTATTAAAGGTTTTCGGAAAAGGTGGTTCTAATAGTGTACTTGTGTTTTGATCTGACTCTATTTTTAGGAGCTATGGGTTATTTTAGTTTTTACTATGGGACGTGACCGTCTCTTGCTAGGTTGCTAGCTACCTCTGCAAACCGGATGATTACAAACAGGGAAAAACCTATGGTTTTTTCTTCTTTAAATTAGTAACAGACGAACCTCAAACAATCAAGTAGCTAACTAAGTCAAATGTATGCAATGGTTTGTTATTCCAACGATCTTCTTTTAATGTAAAACGTTATGAGCTAGCTTCTAATTTATGCATCCACCAAGATGTGTCACCAGTTACTGACGTGCGGTAAAAACAGCTGATATTGTTTTTGAGCAGCAATGGTCCAAACCTGCTTGTCTAAGATTTATAGAAGCTTATTCTAGTCCTCATTATAAAACTGTCTGTTTATCGATCCCAATAGATAATAATCTAAAAAAAAGATTCAGTTTTCGTCGTTTCAACCTGCGAGCATATATCTGGGAAGCTACTTTTATCGAATTCATCCACTTTGATACTTTATCCTCCGTTTATTGAGCATTTATATCCAAGTTTTCAGAAAGAAATTAAAGGAAACTTTATTTTCTTGCCTTTCATCGTTTGATTAATGGGCTCACCATTTTTTTTAATTGCGGCGCTTGATTGCGCCGTGGTGCCGATTCCCAAAAATACATGGGAGGGGGCAAGGATTTATGCGTCAAATTGTGGCAATTCAAAACGTATCTACTGAAATTTTATTTTAAGCTTAGATAGTAAAATATATTATTCACGGGAAAAGCCTTCAGATTTTTCTTAGCTAGTACCTATTAAAGAACGAACACCTTTTTTGAACTTATCGCTCTTTACTAGAATTTGACGATACTCTTCATTATCTCTTTATTTAATTTTTCTCCGGATTAATGCAGACTTGATAGTATTCAGGCGATAAGCCTCATCATTTCTCTATTTGATTAAAACACGATGTTTCTTTAGAGCTGCTGCTTTCTCATCCTGCTTATATCAGTTTTTGGCAATCCATTTGAGAACTTTTTTTCTCATATGCTCTTTGTTTGTGTCACAGCCTGTTTAACTCGACTTTCATATCTTTCCTTCTCCTTAAGTTTCTTTTTTCTTGCTTGTGAAACCATTACAATAAATAATTTTCTTATGGAAATTAATATTATCAAACAGTTCGTGTGTAGTTTTCGTATCAAACAATACAAACCTAACAAAAAGTATAATTAGTTTGAAAATTTTCAGGTATTTTTCTAGTTTAAATTAAAAGATTAAAATTCTTGCTCAGGATACCATGAATATTTTTGCAGTTTATAACTTAAGATATTCTGAACTGGAAACTAGAATAAATCAAAATTTATTTTTCAATTTTTACGTCACGTCACTCATTACGTCATATATGGTTATTAGTACACAATGGGTTTTAGATATTACGTCACGTCACTTGTTACGTCATATATGGTTATTAGTAGATAATCGCTAGAATATTCGTTCTTTATTATAATTGTAGACAGAGAAAAGCCACGACAGATAGTTCAAGTAATTGAGAGGCTAATGTTTAAATGACTGGGGCATGAATAAATGGCGGGAGTATGCATGACTCTTTTATTGGACACATACTTGTCAGGTTAGTTTTTGGAAAGACATGCCTGTTTTAATTTCCAGTTTAAATTACAAGATAAAAATTATTGCTCAGATACCATAAATATTTTTGCAGTTTATAACTTTATCGATTCTGAACTAAAACTAAAATAAAATGAAACTATTTTTTTCAATTTTAAAATAATCACTCATTATGTTAATAATACTATACAGTTTGTTGCCGCTAACTGTTTGATTAGTATCAAAATTTCGTTTATGAAGTTTCATTTACTATTGAGACGAGTAGATCTTATTATACAGTTCGTTACCAGAGACTTTTTAATTTTTTCAATAGTCAAATATCTTTGAAAAAACTGAAGTATGAAAAGACATAAAAAATGCAGTTTTTCTTATAAAAAGTGATTCTGTTTTTAAATTTGCCTGTTTTTTTTATTACAAAAGGCACTAGAACTTTTGATTTCTGTTTAAATAAGCCCTCTCGTGACAACCTAATACCGCTGGGTTGATACGATCACCCCTGGTTACAAAAAAGGCAAATAAACATGCATCCGTGATCTTTCTTCTGGCAAAAAATACCAAATTCCACATTTTTGCAGATAGGAGCTTGAAACTTCTACAATAGGGTTCTCTGATATGCTGAAACTGATGGTGTGATTTTCATTAAGGTTTTAAGACTTTGGAGGGGCGTTTTTCCCTATTTTCAAAAACAGGGCGAATTTTCCAAATTTTCCCTCGTTACTTTTTATGGGTAAAAGTAAACTTGATGAATCTTATATACTTACAATCAGCATAAAAATTCTATTCTTGTGATGTATCTGTTGATATTAAAATTCAGTTTTTTTAGAGTTTCGGTTACCACTGAGACGAGTAACTCCTACTATACAGTTCGTTACCACGAACTGTTTGACACTTGACTGAGACAATTTATGATGAATTATATCGATCCTTTAATTAAAATCATTTATATAATGATTTCTTATAATACTTCAGCTACTCTGGACTAAAGTTCGTTCTTTAATGTAACCTTAATGTGAAAACAGGAAAAAACCTAGGGCTTTTTCTTCTTTGGAATAGTAAGAGACGATCAATTACTATGGCTAAAGTTATTTATTTAATGTAAATATTCCAATGATCTTCTTTTAATGTAACAATTGACTAATACCATTTATGATGAACTATATCGGTCCTTTATGTAACAATGTATGCGTCGGTTTCTTATTCCAATGATCGTCTTTTAATGTAATACAATTCGCTCCTGAATGTTACTTTTGTTTTGATCTTACTCTATTTTTAAGAGTTCCGGGTTTGTATATTCCTTAGCATTGGACGTGATCGTCTCTTACTAAGTTGCTAGCTACTGCTGCAACCCGGAATCACATAGTTATGAGAAGCAGCGTGGCCGAGTGGTCCACGGCTCTGGTGTTAGCTACCAGTCTCTTCGGTGGCACAGGTGCAAATCTTACCGCTGGTCGTATTTTATACCAAAGCAAACAAATTACTTGTTTGAGCCTTAAATTATAATCTTATTTTAGTTACTATGGGCTGGAAGTTTGTTCTCTACTGTAATGGAACCTTTGTGGGGATTTTAATGTAATTTAAATAAATCTGTACTAGCCAATACTGTAGTTAAGTGGCCTATAAAAGTTAGTATAGACAAGAGGTCGTTCTTAATTATAATCAAATATCTTTGAAAAGACTGCAGTATGAAAATACATCAAAAATGCAGTTTTTTGTCAAAACTGATTCTACTTTAAAAACTATTTTATTTTTCATTACAAAAGGCACTAGATGTAGCAATTTTCTTTAAAATGAGCCATTATACAGCTCTCTATGATTTTCGAATGCCCATCTAGCTGAGGAGAAAGAAAAAGCGAAAGAAAAAAGATGCCGTTTGTGGAAAATTTCGGGGTTAAAGTCAATTTTCTTGATTTATATTTCCTTTGTTATGCAAGCCAAAGGACGGTAAGTTTGCTATATAGAAGTTTCGGACAAGGCGATTCTAATAGTGTACTTCTTGTTTTGATCTGAATCTTTTATCAGGACTTATAGGTTACTTTAGTTTTTATTACTATGGGGCGTGATCGTCTCTTACTAGGTTGCTAGCTATCGCTGCAACCCGGATATTTGTTGAGACTTGCATATTCCCAATTTATAAGGAAGTATTATTCTTATGATCTTCTTTTAATGTAATTACCACGAAATATTAGATCTTGTTTTAGTTACTATGGGCTGAAGTTTTTTCCTTACTGTAATTTTATTTTCAAGCCAATATATTTGCCTTGCTGTTCAATCCAAGGGACAGAAAGCTACCTATATAGGGGTTGCCGGATAAGGCAGTTCTAATGGTGTACTTTTTGTTTTGATCTGACTCTTTTTTTTATGAGTTATGAGTTTTTACGTCTCTTACTAGGTTGCTAGCTACCGCTGCAACACGGATTCTTTTATTATACTATGGGCCACAGTTAGTTCCTTAATGTATATTTTATACCAAAGCCAACATCTGATTTTAGTTACTATGGGCTAGAAGTTTTTTCTTTACTGTAACCTATGTATCAAACAATCAAGTAGCAAACTAAGTCCAATGTATGCAATGTTTTGTTATTTCAATGATTGTCTTTTAATGGAATGATGGTAAGATAGCAAACATTTTTGAGTATGTTACTGTATTACAATCATGAAAAACCTATGGTTTTTTCTTAATTGGAATATTAAGAGACGACCTGGCTACAACCTACGATTATGACATCATTGATCAATCTTTAACATGAAATTATAATATTATTTTTGTTACTATGGGCTGGAAGTTTGTTCTTTACTATACTAGGCTGCTAGCTACCGCTGCAACCCGGAATAACAACAAACAGGAAAAAGCCCATGGCTTTTTCTTCTTTGAAGTAGTAAGAGGCAAGCCTCAAATAATCAAGTAGCTAACTAAGTCCAATGTATGCTAAGGTTGGCTATTCCAATTATCTTCTTTTAATGTGATTTTTGTTTTGATCTGACTCTTTTTTTAGGAGTTATGGTTTTTATATTTCTTAGTATTGGACGTGATCGTCTGTTACTAGGTTGCTAGCTACCGCTACAACCCGGATCAATTACTATAGGCTATAGTTTGTTCTTTAATATAATACAACCGGTTAATGTTATTCAATGATCATCTATTAGTGTAAAATAAAATTAAAAATCCGATTCTTCAGATGTATCTATTAATATTAAAAACCCGTTTTTTAGATTTTCGGTAACTATTGAGAAGAGTCGCTCTTACTTTAAAATTCGTTACCACGAACTGTTTGATATCTGATATAGGATACTGTCCATAATTAGCTAGCGCTGCAACCCGGATACTTTTAAATTACAAACAGGAAAAAGCCTATGGCTTTTTCTTAATTGGAATAGTAAGAGACGACCTGGCTACAACCTACGATTATGACTTCACTGATCAATCTTTAACATAAAATTAAGTAAAATATAAAATCAATCAAAAATTGGATCTTGAAAGCCTGCCTGGCGCAGTGGATAGCGTGTTGGAATTTTACTCCGATGGCTGGAGGTTCAAATCCTGCCAGAGGCAATTCTTACACATTTATCATTTTAAAGTCAAATAAAACTTTTATTAATTAGTACTACATATCCTCCCGACTGACATCGATCCTTTATGTAAAAATGTGATAAATTCTGGAAGAAATAATTTATCTCTCACCCTAAAGGAATCAAGCAAGATGTTTAATGCACTTATACAAATGTTTCTAGATGAAACCTTATTAATACAGAACAGAATTTCTATCTCTTCGGAGTCTGCTATGTTATCCTCATAAGGCTATTCCGTAAATCTAGGCTACAATTCTCAAAAGTATAGCTCTGACGTCACTCCCTTCTGGACCTTATACACGCCCTCTAATTAAATGTGTCTTGAACAGTCTTGGAGAGTATAAACAAGGTCAAATTGAATATTTGATATATAATGATATTAATTCTTCAAAGATCATTCAGTTCAAGATTTTATTTCACTTTAATTTTATTTTGATTTTCAATGCTGTAAGAGCTAAAAAACAAAATATTTGTAATATAATTCTTTTTCAGTGAAGCGCCAATGACGCAGTAGAATTTTGGTTTTTACAGTTACAATTTCCTTTAAAATGACCCATTAAACATAAACTGAACCACCAACCTGGTTATAAACCGGTTATAACCTGGTTATAAACCGGCTTTTTCTTCTTTGAAATAGTAAGAGACGGACCTCAAACAATCAAGTGGCTAACTAATTCCAATGTATGCAATGGTTTGATATTCCAATGATCGTCCTTTAATGTAAAAATTCGGTCAAAAGTTCGTTCTTTACTATAAAACTTTACTAACCTATACTATAGTTAATTGGCCTATAAAATTTAGTGTAGAGAAGAGGTCGTTCTTTATTGTACATTACGTAGCCATTAGTTGAATGAGACCATTGTTTTTTGTGGCCTTTTATTATATAGTAATAATGATGTCATAGCGTAATGATTTTATTTAATGAAGTCATTGTGGAATGATATTATTTCTTGAGGTCTTTAGAAACAACAACATAATGTCGTGTTTTTCTAATTACGTCATAGTTCTAATAAAACTATGACGATATTCATTGTTTATCTAGTAGGGTTTCAGACAAGGTTGTTCTAATAATGTACTTTTGTTTTGATCTGACTCTATTTTTAGGAGTCTGACTTTCTTAGCATTGGACTGATCGTCCCTTACTAGGTTGCTAGCTTCTGCTGCAACCCGGATTCATATATATAGTAGTTATGAGAGACAGCGTAGCCGAGTGGTCCAAGCGCTGGTGTTAGCCACCAGTCTCTTTGGAGGCGTGGGTTCAAATCTTACCACTGGTATTTAATATAACTTTACCATGAACTGTTTGATTGCTTCAAAAATCAAATATATTTGAAAAGACTGCAGTATGAAAGACATCAAAAATGCAGTTTTTAGTGGAAAAATTTATTCTGTTTTAAAAATAAGTTGCTTTAGTTACAAAAGATTGCTTATCCAATTAATTTCCTTTAAAATGAGCCATTGAACAACTCTCTACGATGTTCCAGTGCTAAGCGATCTGTGGAAAAGAAAGAAAGAAAAAAGAAAGAAAAAAGATGCCATTTAGGCAGAATACTGTACTAGCTACCACTTTTCTTGATTTTCAAGCCAATATATTTCCCTTGCTGTTCAAGCCAACTGACAGAAAGTTTTCTATACAGGGGTTTCAGACACGGCGGTTCTAATGGAGTACTTTTTGTTTTGATCTGACCCTTTTTTTCAGGATTATGGGTTTCTATGTTTCTTAACATTGGACGTGATCGTCTCTTACTAGGTTGCTAGCTACCACTGCAACACGGATTACTATACAGTTCGTTACCACGAACTGTTTGACAATACTGATGGTTAGAGTTCGGTCTTTAAGTTATCATGTACTATTAAAATTCTTTCTTAAGTACCTCTGCCTTATCTTGGGCCTCCTCTTCAATATCATTCAGCGGTATTTTGACTTCTCTTTGCTTATCACTTTCTAATTTCTCCAAAACCGTTGATGAATCTTTATTGGCTCCTTTCTTGTCTAAATGAAGCTCCTTGAAGCCTATTACAATTTTATCCCTCGAACATTCATTATAGTAAAGAACTAACTCAAGCCCAGAGTAATCACTAGTAATAAATAGGGATTATGTAAGTTTAATCGGTATCATGGCTATAGAGATGGCTGAAACCTAGTAAACAAAAAAAGGACACATATTGGTCTTAGTTAGCTGCCTGATTCTCTGAAGGTTGTCTCTTATCCAGGTTGCAGTGGTAGCTAGCAACCTAGTAATAGACGGTCACGTCCAATGTTAAGAAATATAATTTTCCTTAAGAAATCATCATAGGTAAAAATTTCTCGTACCGGAAATCGAACTGAGGCCGACTGGGTGAGAGCCAGCTATCCTAATCTGGGTTTCAGCGGTAGCTAGAAGCCTAGTAAGAGACGATTATGCCTCATAGTAAAAACTAAATTTACCATTCCTGTGTTTTCCCTGTTTTTGTTGCTGAGTTTCTCTACCGTTTCATTCCTGTGGTTTTTCGTGGATTTACGCCTATTCCTCATTTATTTTTTACCTTTGTTCCTTCCTTATATTTAATGCAATAACAAACTGAATCATTACCCATTAATAATAACCTGATTACAAATGTGAAAAAGCCTACGCCTTTTTCTTTTTTGAAATAGTAAGAGACGAAACTAAAAAAAAAATCAAGTAGCTAACTAAGTCCAATCTATCATATGGTTTGTTATTCCAATGATCGTCTTTTAATGTAATTATGACCACGAACTGTTTGATTTAATACTTCAGTTACTACGGGTTACAGTTTGTTCTTTAATGTAATTATAAAGAGAAAAAAGCCTATGTTTCTTTAATTGGAATAGTAAGAAACAACTTGGCTACAACCTACGATTATGATATCATTGATCAATCTTTAACATGATCAGCATAAAAATCCGATTCTTTTGATGTATATCAAAATCCCGTTTTTTAAAGTTTCGGTTAATATTGAGACGAGTCACTCTTACTTTACAGTTCGTTACCACGAACTTTTTGGTTGTTTCAAAAATCAAATATCTTTGAAAAGACTGCAGTATGAAAAGACAGTTTTTTGTAAAAAGTGATTCTATTTTTTTTTATTAAAAAAGGCAATAGAACTTGTAATTTCTGTTCGAATGAGCCCTTTCATGACTATCTAAGACCACTGGGTCGATATGATCACCCCTGGGGAAAAGAAAAAACAAACAAATAAACACGCATCCGTGATCTTTCTTCTGGCAAAAAATACCAAATTTCACAATTTTGCAGATAGGAGCTTGAAAACTCTACATCAAGTTTCTCTGATACTCTAAAACTGATGGTGTGATTTTCATTAAGTTTCTATAAGTTTTGGGGGGTGTTTTTCCCTTTTTTCGTAAACAGGGCAAGTTTTCCCAGGCTCATAACTTTCTAGTAATAAGTAAGACTAAACTTGATGAAACTTCTATATTTATAATCAGCATAAAAATCCAATTCTTTTGCTTTATGTATTTGTATTAAAATTTCTTTTTTTGACTTTCGGTTACTATTGAGACGAGTCGCTCTTACTATACAGTTCGTCATCACGAACTGTTTGAAAGTAATTTAAAATTTTAATGTATATTTCTACTTTGAATTAAAAGATTCAAATTACAGTTTGTCATAACGTATGTTCAAAATCCCCATAGATTACAGTTTATTCATTCAGAGTTAATTCACCAATAAATAAAAATGGAAATTTAACACCTTTATTCCGTTCGAAAGGCTCCATGGCCAGGGATACAAGGGGGATAAAAAATACACAATATACACAACAACCAAAACAGAGAACAATAGCCAAATAACATACAATATTAAAAAGAGAACATACCTGAGGCCTGGGAGTCAAAGCGCAGAGAAGACAACCATACACCTTAAAAAAAACACTCAGGGGACAATAACTCTTCAGAACAAGAAGAAGAAGAAAAAAAAATCAATAGAAAACGAAATGCTATTCTGTTTGATTCTCAACTAAATGGTTCTTAAGAATCCTTTTAAAAGTCCCAAACGAGTGGCATCTCTGTACTGAAGAAGGTAGGGAATTCCAGACCTGTTGACAAGCAATGAGAGGATTAAAATCCGATCGCATAGTAGGGGTAGAAGGAATGCAGATATTAAATGAAAAACGAAGGCTATATGGAGCTGAATCAGAAATAAACAAAGGAGTTTTTTGAAGAGATTTTGGAAGATTTCCATGAAGCCGATGAAAGACAAAAGAGGCACCAGAAAGAAAGTAAATAGACTGTAGTTTTAAGAGTGGTGTTGGTGAGGAACGGTTGTTGTCCATAACCAGACGCCGAACTTTATTATGCATGACAGAAAGTGACCGTAGCGGAGAAGAAAAGGTAGAAATCCATACCATGGGGCAATAGGAAACATATTACTATACAAGGCAGAAAAAAAGAAGATTCAGAATAGATCCAGGAAATGTGTGTCCAAGTTTACGAATGATAACCAAACTCCGTGAGATCTTAACCCTAATCATGGCTATATGGTTTCTAGTGAAAGGTGCTGATCAAGCGCGATACCAGGGAACCAGACCACCCTATTCTCTGGTCTACACAGGGAACCCTGTGACATTTGAAGTTGTGTACGCTGAGGAAAAGCTATACCAACTCGAGAAAAAATAAGAAAATGTGACTTACCAACATTCAAGGCCAAGGAACAAGCATCAAACCATGATATAACTCTTAAGAATATTGCCACAAGGTTAGACTTGATATCACATTCCGTTTTCCCAAAAGTCCCAAGAGTGGTTTCATCAGCAAAAGCAACGAGGAAATCTTAATTAGAAGTAGTATTAGAACACGAACGAACATCAGGATGACACAACTTGCAGCATGCCAGCGGCCTGGTGTTTTTAACCGCCGAAATAAGATCATTAACATAAATCAGAAACAAAACTGGGCCAAGAACAGATCCCTCAAGTACGCCATAATCTACTTCAGAAGGGCTCAGGAAAACCGGATTGATTAAAATAAGCCTACCAGATAGATAAGATTCAAACCAAGAGAAAGCATTTGATCTTATACCAATATGCAATATTTGCCAAAGAAGAATCCGATGAGTCAAGGAATCAAAAGCTTTACGAAAATCTAAAAATAAAGCTGTCGGTATGTGACTAAAATCTATTACTGAATGAATGAAATTCAAGAGAGCTGTGCAAGCATGCTTTGTAGAGTGATTAATTAAAAAAAAACTTTTTCCACAAAACAAGTTTTTCAAAAGAAGTAAAGAACTCCCTTAAACAAAAAGTAAGCAAAAATAAAATCAAGTAATCTACCAAGCGTGAAACTACCACAAATCAGCATTGATAAATAGATGAAACCCAAAACGAACAGAAATTACAATAAATAACCGAGTCAAACTCAAAACGAGAAGAAATTAACATAAGTTGGAGTCAAAAACAATATGCCTTCTCAATGCCGGAACAAGATTTGCGCTATCCTGAAAAAAACATAAATGTTTATACTTTTATCATAGGCAGCGCGCTAGCGCAGCCTAAGTAAAGAACGATGTGGGATACAATGTGTTTTTTTTTTCTCCATACCCGGGCACTTCGTATCGAAGGAGTTGTCGTAGAAAGTTCAAAAAGGGCTCATTTGATTAGAAATTGGAGTGACTAGTCCTCTTTTTAATAGTTGAAAGTGATTGGAGGGCAACTAGCCCCCCCCCCCGGCCCTCTTTCCCCCAAACAAATCCAATCAAAAGTTTGAGGTACCCATTTTGTTCAGCGTAGTTGATTTGCAGATAGAAAATATGTTTTTGAGGAGAACACTCCCCCACAACTCTTGGGGCAAGGGTTTTAAGTTATGCCCTGAGGGCATATAAGAATAATGTTGGCACAATGTAGTATTTATTATTTTTTCCTTTAGAGCATGGCACTTCATATGGAAGGGGCTCGTCGTAAAAACTTTAAAAGGGGCTCATTCGATCGGAAATTGAGAGTTCTAGTGCCCTTTTTAATAGTCGAAAGTGATTGGAGGGCAACTAGCCCCCCACGCCCATAATTCTCTTTAACACATCCAATCGAAATTTTGAGATAGCCATTTTGTTCAGCGTAGATGATTTCGAGATAGAAAATATGTTTTTGAGGAGAGCACTCCCCCAAAACCCTCAGGGCAAGGGTTTTGAGTTATGCCCTGGGGCATATAAGGTTTTTATAGAAAACGTTGTCGTAGAAACTTCAAAACAGGCTCATTCGATTGGAAATTCGAAGGGCTAGTACCCTTTTTAATAGTCGAAAGTGATTGGAGGGCAACAAAGCCCCCCAACCCCACGCCCATCATTCCTCCAAACACATCCAATCAAAATTTTGAGATAGCCATTTTGTTCAGCGTAATTGATTTCCAGATATAAAATATGTTTTTGAGGAGGACACTCCCCCACAACCCTTAGGGCAAGGGCTTTAAGTTATGCCCTGGGGGCATATAAGGTTTTTATAGAAGGTGTTGTCGTAGAAACTTCAAAAAAGGCTCATTGGATTGAAAATTCCTATGACTAGTGCCCTTTTTAACAGTCGAAAGTGATTGGAGGGCAACTAGCCCCCCACGCCCATAATTCTCTTTAACACATCCAATCGAAATTTTGAGATAGCCATTTTGTTCAGCGTAGATGATTTCGAGATAGAAAATATGTTTTTGAGGAGAGCACTCCCCCAAAACCCTCAGGGCAAGGGTTTTAAGTTATGCCCTGGGGCATATAAGGTTTTTATAGAAAACGTTGTCGTAGAAACTTCAAAAAAGGGTCATTCGATTGGAAATTCGAAGGGCCAGTACCCTTTTTAATAGTCGAAAGTGATTGGAGGGCAACAAAGCCCCCCAGCCCCACGCCCATCATTCCTCCAAACACATCCAATCAAAATTTTGAGATAACCATTTTGTTCAGCGTAATTGATTTCCAGATAGAAAATATATTTTTGAGGAGGACACTCCCCCACAACCCTTAGGGCAAGGGCTTTAAGTTATGCCCTTGGGGCTTATAAGGCTTTTATAGAAGGCGTTGTCGTAGAAACTTAAAAAAAGGCCCATTGGATTGAAAATTCAAAGGACTAGTGCCCTTTTTAATAGTCGAAAGTGATTGGAGGGCAACTAGCCCCCCTCACGCCCAACATTTCCCCAAAGACATCCAATAAAAATTTTGAGCTGTATTTTGTTCAGCGTAGTTGATTTCCAGATAGAAAATATGTTTTGAGGAGGAAACTCCCCCCCAACCCTCAGGGCAAGGGTTTTAAGTTATGCCCTGAGGGCATATAAGGTTTTTATAGAAGGCGTTGTCGTAGAAACTTCAAAACAGGCTCATTCGATTGGAAATTTCAAAGGGCTAGTGCCCTTTTTAATAGTCCAAAGTGATTGGAGGGCAACTAGCTCCCCCCCACGCCCATCATTCCCCCAAACACATCCAATCAAAATTTTGAGATAGACATTTTGTTCAGCGTAGGCTAGTTGATTTCCAGATAGAAAATATATTTTTGAAGAGGACACTCCCCCACAACACTCAGGGCAAGGGTTTAAAGTTATGCCCCAGGGGCATATAAGGTTTTTATAGAAGGTGTTGTGGTAGAAACTTCAAAAGGGGCCACTCCAATTGGAATTTCAAAGGGCTAGTGCCCTTTTTAATAGTCGAAAGTGATTGGAGGGCAACTAGCCCCCCCCCCCACCCATCATTCCCCCAAACACAACCGATAAAAATTTTGAGATAGCCATTTTGTTCAGCGTAGTTGATTTCCAGATAGAAAATATGTTTTTGTAGCGATAAAAGAATTTATATTGTGGTAATGGGAAGATTCGCTACTGTGGTGATAGAAATTTCTCCTATAGCGCCACTTATAGCGCTGGAGATTGTGTCAACTAGGCTGGCGCCGCTCTCAATTAATGAGAGAAAATTGAATATGTAGACATACAAATGTGGCTTCCTCCGTCCTGAGCTATCTGGAGATCAGATTCCTTTGGGAGCATTTACCTTGGAGACTGGCGAACTAATTACCTATTATCGGACTAGACTCAGACATACAAGAGAAACAAACACATATAAAAAGACAATAGATTTATTGAACTTACATGCTTAGTTGTACAGCAACGGGTCACTTCAATGACAATAATGGTGACCGAGATTATTTGCGGTACGAACCGTTTTAGATCTAACTTAACATTAAAATTAAAAAACACATTTACCCCACTCCCAAACGCAGTTCTTTCGTCCTGCGCCCTAGGGGCTGCCTGCCTTTGGCTCTCGTGCACAAAGGACTCGACTCCTCGTCCAATGCTCTATTAAGGATTTTTCAGATGATTCTGGTGTTCAGACAGTTTTTTGAATTTTAAACTTCCTTAGAATTGTTATGATGTGCATTTTTTTTTTGCTACAATTATATTAGCGAAATTCGAAAGCCTAGCGCCGTTGTCTGACTGAAGCTAGAAATGCAATTTCTCTTTTTTCTGATTAAGGACTTTTCATTTTTGCGACTAGATTTAGCTTAATTATAAGAAATTGGAATTATCTTTAGAAAGGAACTTTATTTTGGTATTTCAAATGCATCACATCTTACTCATGGAACATATCACCCTTCCCATGAAATAATGACGCCCCGTCATTAGTTACTGCCCATCAGGATTTCCAAAAATTTTCAATTATTTTTCTTAATTTATCACACGCCCCTATCTAAAATTAGTATACCGGAATCATTTTTGTTTTGGTTATTTGTCTGCTACTATACTAAAGATTTTTTTTTGATTTTGCTGTCTATATGACGTACTACATACTATCTACACAACGTTAAATGAATAACATAATAATATTACACCTAATTCTACTTGTGGTACATACATGAATGATTTATAACATACAATATTTGGTTCAACATATTCACTGATGACATTAAAACACTTTCACTATTGAGATTTTTGCATTGTCAAAGCTGTTAGGAAGTAACACATGTAGCTTCACATCTATTCATCACCTTTCGTGTCCTTAGTGTGCTACACCCTTCTGTTGTAAATTACTGTCCTTCACTTCTTTTGTCCTGGCAAAAATGTTGAAGCACTTACGTTATGGTTTCTTCATGGAACGGTTTGAGTCTTGTTGTCTTCACATGGTAGATTTTTGCTAATAGTTAACTGGGAAATGACCGTTGAATTACGTTCTAATAATCAATTGAGAAATGATTCTTCCCACTATAGGTGTTGGTGTTTTTCTTCTCAGTATATCATTTTTTTTTTTAGGACTTTTGAGGCACATAGAGAATGTATTCTCGTGTAAAATTGTTCATTTGTGTTTTTTGAAACGGGTTGTCGTCATATTATGGTGACTCTTTTAATATAATTTCTTTAAATTCAACTTCAAACATCTTCAAATATCATTTGACTTCAAATATCGTTTATCTTGTACTGCTCGATGGGGTTCTCAGAATTAAACTTCAAATTGTCTTTAACTTCAGTTTCAAATATCTTCAAATGTCTTTAAGGGCCATTTAACTTCAAATTTCGTTTATCGTGTGCTGATCGATAGAGTTCTCAGAATTATACTTCAAATTGTCTTTAATTTCGTCTTCAAATATCTTCAAATGTCTTTAAGTATCATTTAACTTTAAATATCGTTTAATATCATTTAGCTTCAAATATGATCGCTAGACTTTCAAACTATTCTGGGGTCCATAGTGACTATCAGCAGCGATATCTGCGTATTTTTATCTTGTACTGGCCGATGGGTTTCTCAGCGTTTATGTGATTATATATTTCGTTAAGGCACTTGATATTATGGTTCAAGTATAGTGTTGCCTGATACGTAATATGGTTCATGGTCGAAGAAACGCCGATCGAAGGTAACTGTTGTTTTCTTAGACGAAGCTGGGATGAAATTTGCCTGGAGTTATGGTGAGTACTCTGCGTTGTTTGAGATATAATTAAAATAGATGCTACTGGGTCGTATCTGTACTGGGCAGCTTATTGTAATACTCAATGACCAAAGTTTCCATTTACTTTCCTGCAATAAAAACAACGCGGCAGAATCACATGTTCTTTTAAGTAAATACACATACAATAATTCACGAATTAATTGGGTTATAATTTCTTAGCTATGAGACAGAATTAAAAAAATACATTATTATTAGCACTCACAATGAAAATCTAAAACAGAAATTTCTTCAAATTTGTTTTGATAACGAAAATATCGATATTAAATAAACATAATTTACCCTACATTATTAAGTTTGAGGTCTACTTATACAATGTTTTTCATGCCTTCATTGTTCACACAAGTCCGTGCTATATAATAAACTCATGTTGCAGCGTCATAGCCACACAGTTCTACACAAACTATATTACGATGGGGGGACAAGACCTAACAAGCACGAGTGGAGACCTCTATACCCACTAGTTTTCTGATGTCTTCCCTATTTCTTGGCTTGGACGTTCCTATGGGGCTCCGGGTTTAACGGCTGAAATGCAGAGGTGTTCTTCTTTGTTTCCCCGTGTTATTTTCTTGGATTTTCTGAGATTGCGAGGCAACAGTTGTGCCTCTTATTTGCATTTCGAATGAGGTAATTAGATGCAGGGTTCCAAGCTTGCCCGCGTAGATTCCAGTTGATGCTTGGCAAAAAAAATAAGAGTAATGAAAAACTGACATTAATATCTTTTTAGAAGGCTATTGTTTGAGCAAATCCTTCAGAACTAAATAAATAAATATGATATTAAATTTTATTAGAATCCGTTAAGCGAGAAACACCTTCACATTAATAGGGAATTCCTTGTGGGTTTTACTTAGTCGCCATTGGATATTCACAGGGTTTCAATCCATGTATCTTAACTGATTAAATGGTTTTAAAATTTTACATATTATTGTTGAGATATAATTTCACATCCGCCGTGAAATTCTCCATATAAACGTACCAATAGGTTGTGTGGTTATAGTTACCAATAGTTGGCTATTAGTAAATCACATATATTACTCGAGTAAGAAACACATTAATGAGCAATGTGTAGGACTAAAATAATTATAATCTGCAATAATATAAAATATTTCATATAATTAGACGCTTCTGTACTGATAATTTCTTTTTTTTTTTTTTTTTTTTTGATAATATCCATCTTGGTTGGGACATTGGTCAATTTTTAATATAAAATATTTGGGGAACCTGTGTTATCAAAGGTAAGATATAACGGGACTGACTTGAGAAAATATGTCACAAAAATTATAGCTCAAGGTATGTCATAGATAAACCAATGAAATTAAAGAACATTTTTGTCACCGAACTATAGAACAGTGATCTCTCTGTTATTGTATACGTCATAGATATAAACTAATGAAATTAAATTTTTCGCCAAGGAGCTAAAGACATTAATGTCTCTGTTTCTCTTTGGAAGTAATGTTTAACACAGAGCTGTAGGACAGCATACGTCATTGATATAATATAATGAAATTAAAAGGCTTTTCTCTCTTTTTTTTTTGCCTCGGAGCTATAAGAAAGTAAGCTCTCTGTTTCTCTTTCAAAGCATTCAGATCCAAAAAAACGAAAACTTAAATAGCTCACAGAAGTTTCTATTCAACCTTTAAGTATTGTTTTGACTGGCCCTGATTGGCATAAAAATACTAATTTCTTACACTTGAAGGACTAAGAGATATCCCTTCCTACGGTCGTTTAAAAAAAATTAAAAAAAAAAAAAAATGGCCATTAGTTACTCCCCGGGCATACCACAAGACGTGGTCCAACACCAATTGTCGTTCTCAGTTGACCACGAGCTTCCTACCTTTGGTTATTTTCTGTTTCAACCTTTCTATTGTCCTTTGAAAGGGCATAGAAATAACACTAACAAAAATAAGACATCTAAAACTTAATCAAATCCTTACTTGGTTAACTCTAAATGCACACTGTTAAATTTATTATGGTTGTTACATTTATTATCTTTGAAATTTGTCTTTACGTTAATTAGGGATATTTCCATCTGTCAGGTTTTTTAACCGTTCTACCTGACTGTGTCGTTATTTTCTCCTCTGGTTCTTGTGGTTTTTTGTTTTTAGGGTTGTCTAGCGAAAAAAGGTCAAAATTTTTTTATTGTTTTTTAAAAAAATATTGCCCTTTTAATTTAGTTTTTTTCCCGTGCGCGGCTGCTGAGGTCGGCCTTGATTTCCCTATTTCTTTAGTTACTATTTGGTCTGATTCGACTTCAGACTCTTCAGAACTGGTTGCCGACGAATCTGGATTGGAACTTTTAGAGGTGGCACTTTTTGAGGTGTCACCTGCCAGTTCTTCGTAAATTTATACTCCCCTGGAAGTAGAAGGTTTATTCCATAAGTCCTTGCCTTGAGTCTTCAACTCGGGGGATTTGAGGGATTCGTGAGAGCTTTAGGACGACTCAATAGTTTTTGCAGGGTTCCTCCATTGTTTGAATGCCATGTCCTCAGGGGGATGGGGATTCTTTGCACGAAAGTTTCCCTCCATGAAGTCCACTTTTTAGGTTTGACTTTGGACACAGTTATACCATGATGTTGACCTTGCTGGTCATCCTTGGGAGTTTTATTCTCGGG
Source organism: Artemia sp. Qi Xiang Cuo (assembly GCF_049724085.1). NCBI lineage: Eukaryota > Metazoa > Arthropoda > Branchiopoda > Anostraca > Artemiidae > Artemia > Artemia sp. Qi Xiang Cuo. Next base: position 6,268,414 of record NC_142810.1, read on the forward strand.
CGATGTACTTTGACTCTTTTTTATGGGGAAATTAATTAAATCCATAGCTTCTCGCAGGGTTTTTTTAATTAACTCTTTGAGAGGAGTTTTCTTTAAAGTAATACCGGGGGTTTCTACAGCTCTGTTTAATTCTTCCTGTAATGACAGGGGCCTTTTTATTGGGGTTGTAGGGGAAACCATATCTTCTGGAAATCTTGTGGGGGGACATGGGATCGAGATTCTATCGGGGGAAAATTGACTTTTTGGAGATATTGTATAATCTAAATCTCCTGTGTTTGCCGATGAATAACTTTTTGGGCTTTTTGGCGTTCTTATTCTTACTGGTGTTAGGGATTTTTTCTCTGGAATAACTAGATTTTCCATAGCCAAAAATTCTTCAAAGTTTTGTTAATCACTTTCAATTTCAAAATAATCTTTATTAAAATTAAAGGTTTTTAGTTATGCCAATTTTGACCGAGGAGTCTCATTTTCCAAATCTGATGACTCAGTCGACGAGGGATGAGATATATATCTCTCTGGCCCTAGGGCTGTGTGTATTATGCTAACATGAGTTTTGTAAGTTCTTCCACTATCGGGGTTCTCCATTTTAAAGGTATATTCATTATCGTACTTTTTGACTATTCTGTACGGCCCAGAATATTTGTTGGAAAGTTTTTTTCCTTCCGTTTTTGCCTCGTTATTTAGGTAAACGAAGTCTCCTACATTGAAATCTATATTCCCCTTAACTTTGGGTTGGTTTCTTAGCTCTTGGTTTATTTTACATTTTTCCAACTCTTGCCTAACTATCTTATAAGTTTTCCTCATCCTATTTATGAATTCTTGTTTGTAATCTTCTGAGTCGTTATAATATTTCCAAGATTCAATAATATAATCATATGGGATTCTAAAATATCGACCAAAAAGTAAATAAAATGGATTGTCTCTGGTTGTTTCGGAATAAGCAGTGTTGATTACGTTGGTAGAATAAGGTAAGAATTTATCAAAGTCGCTCATATTTTATTTATTATAAAAAAATATAAATTTAAAAAAAATTTTATTTCTGTTTTATAATTTTCCAATATATTGTTGATGGTACGGCGCTGTCACCATTTTCTCTATATTAAGGAAACTCATTAAATCTTTTGTTACTTTTGCAACAAAATTGCTCCCGTTGTCGCTCAAAATTTTATTAGGAATACCAAATTGTAAAAATATTTTTGCTAATGCCTTACTTGTGGCACAAGCACCTTGATTTTTTAATGCTTTTGCAAAAGTAAATCCTGAAAAATGATCTACAACCGAAAGAATACAAGTATGGCCTCTGCTAGAAACAGGTAAGCCTCCACTTGTCCCGTATAGGTCAAATGAGATAATATCGAAGGGGTACTTTGCTACTGGGACCCTTCCCATTGGGGGATTTGGATAAGCTGGGGGGATTTTTCTCAAATTACATGCTTCGCATGTACTTACAAATTATTTAAGCTTTGTCAGTGCCGATTGTACGTAAAAGTATTGTTTTAACTTATGGAACGTTTTCATAACTCCTAAATGTCCACCTGTGTCCGAATGAAAATATTCAAATGCAGGCCCTATCAAGTTTTGTGGTAATACAGGTATTATCGAGGTTTAGTTTCTATTTGTCTCAGCAGTCACAATCCTACACAGTATTTCTTCATCAAGGTCGTAGTAAAAGTTATCTATCTCTTTCCTAAGAGTTTTGAATTTATCCGGTAACGCATAGTCATTAACAAAATAATCAATTAGTGCTACACACATTTCGTCCTTTTTTTGCTTTATTTTTATATTTTCCAAAGATAAGGGGCAATAGTTAATTTTATTTTCTTTTACTGCGTCTTTGACTTTGTTTTTCTTACATCCATGTTTGCTTTTAGCATTGATAGCATTAACTTCATTTTCTTCAGTTTCCGATCGACCATTTTCTGGATATCTACTCAAAAAGTCATAAGCTGTGTTTTGTTTTCCCTTTAAATGTTCAAATTCATAGTCTAGGTCTTGGATTTTCATAATCCATCTAGCTAGAATGCCCGTGGGGTTTTTAAATGTGCGCAGGTACTGCAAGCTTTTATGGTCTGATCGTAATATAAATTTTCTACCAATTAAATAATGCCTAAATTTGTCCAAATGGTAGATAATAGATAATAATTCTAAGTTTTTGGCGGAATAACTGCTTTCGCCCTTTGATAAAGTTTTACTTGAATAGTATATAATTTTTTCTATTTGTTCAGGTGTTCCCTGTAGAGGGATAGGGTTTTCTCCTGGGATTGTTTGCGAAAGAATTGCGCCAATGCCTTTTGAACTAGCATCAGTGGTAACGATGAATTTTCCGTTTTCGAAATCAGGGAGTGATAAAATTGGTTCAGAAGTGAGCGCCTTTTTGAGTTGGTCTAGGGAAGTTTGAGCTTCCTGAGACCAGGTAACATTATGGGAGTTTCCTTTGGTTAAGTCCGTGAGGGGTTTTGCAATTTGGGAATAAGTGCGTACAAATTTTCTAAAGTAGCCAGTAAGTCCTAAAATTCCCCTTAATTCTTTCATGGTTCTGGGGGGCTTGAGGTTTTCAACACATTTTATTTTATCAGGGTCTGGGGATATCTTTCCCTGGGTTACTACTACTCCTAAAAATTTAATTTTGGATTGAAATAAATTTACTTTCTCAGGCCGGTATTTTAAATTGCCTTGCCTGAACTTCTCGAACACCTTAGCTAAAGTTGCCAAGCGTTGCTCAGTGTTTTCCCCCACGCATATAATATCATCAACAAAATGAATTATATTCCTTAATCCTCTCAACAGGTGCAATAGGGGTCTACATAACGCGCTTGAACTTGTTTTAAGCCCAAATGGTACCCTTAAGTATTCATAAGATCCATATTCGGATGCTGAAAATGCAGTTTTATGGACATCCTTTTCGGCTATTTTCACTTGGTGGTAGCCTTGGGTAAGGTCCAAAGAAGTAAAAATTTTGTTTTTGCTTGAAATTGAGTCAAGAATTTCGTCTATTCTTGGTAGAGGAAATTTATCGCTAACTACTTGTTAGTTGAGAGCCCTATAATCTACTACGAGTCTAAGATCTCCATTCTTTTTTGGTAATAAGATTACTGGTGCCCTATACGGGCTTATACTTTGGCGTATAATCTCGTTCCTTTCTAATTCATGGATTTTATTTTTTAACCACTCTTTGTGCTTATATGGCACACGATATGGCTGTTTTGCTACGGGATTACCAGTCGTTAAAATTGAAATATGGTAAAAAGTAAAAATACCCATAAAATCATCAGATTAATAAAATACATACATAAAATTCCATAATAATTCGCATAATTTTTTATTAATTTCCATATACGTAATATTATCCATTTTAAATTTGTATAAAAATTTCGATTTAGTCAAGGGGTATTCGTTATTTGAAGTTTTAATACCGTTAACTAGGTTTCTTTTAGAATTTTCCCATTTATTTAAATCATTTTCCGTTATAATCTGGATTTGGACTAAACACGTCCCCTTTTTAATTGTAATTGTATGGTTTTCATGGTTATTGGTAACCCAAATAAAACCTTCCCCTTTGTCATAAGATATAATCTGTTCCTCGCATAACAGATTTTCGGGTATTTCAGACGGTGTTGCAAACCATATTTCTGATTTTCTAATTATTGGCTCGATCATTTGTGATATTTGAATTTTTTGCATCGTTTTGGGAGGGACTTTTGTTTTCCTTATCGCAAATCCGTAATATTTTTCTTTATTTTCATTGTTTATTAGATTCACATTGGCGCGATGCTGCGCCATTGCGGCATCTTGTGGCGTCACTTTGGGTTTTACAATGTTTTTCCATAATTCCGCTATTTTCTTAATTTCGTTTGATCTGTACTGTCGCATATCTCCTATTTTTATTTTCGCAGATTCAATGCTGTTATTATTTAAATTTACTTCATTTCTGCGATATCTTTCAGGATAATTGAATAAATTTCCAATTTTGCCAGGCCTTTGCGAGACATGTGTCTCAAAATACTTTGACATTATACCATTAGAAATTTTGTTTACTGTTATTTTATCTTCGTAACCTCTGTTACGATTTCTTAAGCTAGAAATTTTTTCCCCTACCTTAGCTGGGTATACGAGCTTCTCGTTGGCTACGTCTAATAGTATTCTATTAGACCTTAGGAAATTTGCCCCTATAATAGCTTCATATGGGAGATTATCACATATAATAAAATTTGTCATGAACGTTCTGTTGTCTCTTTTTACGTTTAAGCAAATTGACCCTTTTACATTTAATTTATGGCCTGTAACACTTGTTAAATTGGGATTATTAGGGTTCTTTTGTCGCCTAATGTGCAGAGGCAACGTATTAAATACGCAAGAGTTTATGATATTTACAGTAGCCCCACTGTCAACTAAGGCCGTAAAGTAAACGTTTTCTACACGAAAATCATTAAATATAGGTAACTTGTTAATAATATCACTACAAGAAGGCACTAGTATTGTTTTGGACCTATTAAATATCCCTGGCACCCTCCGGGTCCAACCTATGTTTCTGAGGGGCCTGAAGCGTTTCCTTGACGATTTATTTCATTTGTCGGTGCCTGTAATAGATATTCAGACGTATTAGGTTCCGTAGGCATATTTAAATGATTTACGTCTGCCTGTCTTCGCCATGTATTATTATGGTAACGTGGATGTCTCGTGTCAGTGCCGTTTGCTGGCGCTGTTTGCCAGTGCTGTTGGCTTGTAAAATTTTCATTTCTCATCGGCAAATCTTCATGATTTTTATATTGCATTCTCGCATTATATTGGCCTTGGCGGGTATTTGGGTTTTCAGACCGGTAATTAATTTGCCTGTTGGGGAAAGGGTTATACAAATTTGGTTGGTACGCATTATAAGGTACTGATTGGCGCAATCCCCCCTGGCTATAGCCTATTGCACGACCGGTGCTAAAATTTGTTCTTCTGAACAAATGGTTACCGTAATTTTGCGTATTACTGACAGCATTTCTTGGTATGGGATTGGTGACGTAGTGGCACTCTCTTGCTATTTGGCCAACACAATTGCAGTTATAGCACCTTATTATTGTAGGGTTAATGGGCTGAAAACGTACTGTTTTCAACTGCCTAGCGGGTTCTGGCGTTTTGTTTCTTTGTGCTACTGGGGAGTTATCCCTTGAAAAGAAATTGGGGGATGTCTGATCGCCCTTGAAGATTAGGTTCGCGTTTGAGTCGCATAGGCTGTTTATTTTTGCATTACTATGATTATCAACCATTTTATCAACTTCGATTATTCGCTCTACTTCTTGGACTGCAAGATCCAACGTCTGAATATTCTTGGATATTACTACTCTATATAGTTTTGGGGGTAACCCTTGCAAAAAGGTATTTAGTATGACTTTTTCATACAGTTGCCCAGAACAACTTCCGTATTTTGCTTCTACAGAAATCCTTATATTTTATCCAGATATTCAATTATATTTTGTGAAAAATAAAAGTTCACTGCTCAATGTTTTAATTTATTTATTTAACTAGTTTCTATAAATCTCTCTTTGAATGCTTCTAACAAGCCATCTACCGTATTTATTGGCAAGTTGGTGTTATTTCCTCTGGTCTGCTCGACCTGTTTTAGAAAGGTTAAGGTCTGGCCTCTTAATCGTAGAAGTAGCATGTCTTTTAACGCTCCAACGTCTGTTTTTGTTAATGGTACAAACTGGGTCAATTGGATATTAAATTCGTCAATATCTGACTGACCATTGTATTCCGGGATGGATTTTGGGATCTCTATGTTTTTTGCGACTAACTTTTGGACTATTAATAATTCATTTAGATCGTCCATGTTTTTTTTTTTGCGTATATGTCAACTTAAAATTTTGCTTCACCGGTTTTGGGGTAGGCTATTATCTCCCATGAGATATAAGGAGTCTATTATAGTAGTCTAGAGGTTATAGGCCTAATCAATTTTCTTATATTTCTTTATCTTTCCAAAAATTATATTTGAATTATAAAGTTTAAATAGCCTAACTAGTTCGCAGTTTTCCTCCAATATCTGACACGCACCATTTTTAGCGATAAAAGATCATATGTCGTGGTAATAGGGCGATTCGCTACTGTGATGAGCTAGACTTTTCCTATTGTGCCACTTATAGCACTGGAGACTGTGTCAACTAGGCTAGTACCGCTCTCAATTAATGAGAGAAAATTGAATATGTAGACATACAAATGTGGCTTCCTCCGTCGTGAGCTATCTGGAGATCAGATTCCTTTGGGAGCATTTACCTTGGAGACTGGCGAACTAGTTACCCATTATCGGACTAGACTCAGACATACAAGAGAAACAAACACATGTAAAAAGACAATAGATTTATTGAACTTACATGCTTAGTTGTACAGCAACGGGTCACTTCAATGACAATAATGGTGACCGAGATTATTTGCGGTACGAACCGTTTTAGATCTAACTTAACATTAAAATTAAAAAACACATTTACCCCACTCCCAAACGCAGTTCTTTCGTCCTGCGCTCTAGGGACTGCCTGCCATTGGCTCACGTGGCTCAAGGACGGAAACCCTCGTCCAATAATCTCTTAAAGATATTTCAGATGATTCAGGAGTTCACACAGTTTTTGCCTTTTAAACTTCCTTATAAATGTTATGCATTGCATTTTTTTTTTGCTACAATTATCTTAGCGAAATTCGAAAGACTAGCGCCGTTGTCTGACTGAAGCTAGAAATGCAATTTCTCTTTTTGCTGATTAAGAACTTTTCATTTTTGCGACTAGATTTAGCTTAATTATAAGAAATCGGAATTATCTTTAGAAAGGAACTTTATTTTGGTATTTCAAATACATCACATCTTACTCACTGTACATTTTTGAGGAGGACACTCCCCCAGAGCCTTCAGGGCAAGGGTTTTAAGTTATGCCCTGGGGGCATATAAGGTTCTTAAAAAAGGCGTTGTCGTAAAAACTTCAAAAAAAGCTCATTCGATTGTTTAATTAGAAGTAGTATTAGAACACGAACGAACATCAGGATGACACAACTTGCAGCATGCCAGCGGCCTGGTGTTTTTAACCGCCGAAATCAGATCATTAACATAAATCAGAAACAAAACTGGGTCAAGAACAGATCCCTGAAGTACGCCATAATCTACTTCAGAAGGGCTCAGGAAAACCGGATTGATTAAAATAAGCCTACCAGATAGATAAGATTCAAACCAAGAGAAAGCATTTGATCTTATACCAATATGCAATATTTTCCAAAGAAGAATCCGATGAGTCAAGGAGTCAAAAGCTTTACGAAAATCTAAAAATAAAGCTGTCGGTATGTGACCAAAATCTATTACTGAATGAATGAAATTCAAGAGAGCTGTGCAAGCATGCTTTGTAGAGTGATTAATTAAAAAAAAACTTTTTCCACAAAACAAGTTTTTCAAAAGAAGTAAAGAACTCCCTTAAACAAAAAGTAAGCAAAAATAAAATCAAGTAATCTACCAAGCGTGAAACTACCCCAAATCAGCATCGATAAATATATGAAACCCAAAACGAACAGAAATTACAATAAATAACCGAGTCAAACTCAAAACGAGAAGAAATTAACATAAGTTGGACTCAAAAACAATATGCCTTCTCAATGCCGGAACAAGATTTGCGCTATCCTGAAAAAAACATAAATGTTTATACTTTTATCATAGGCAGCGCGCTAGCGCTGCCTAAGTAAAGAACGATGTGGGATACAATGTGTTTTTTTCCTCTCCATACCCGGGCACTTCGTATCGAAGGAGTTGTCGTAGAAAGTTCGAAAAGGGCTCATTCGATTAGAAATTGGAGTGACTAGTCCTCTTTTTAATAGTTGAAAGTGATTGGAGGGCAACTAGCCCCCCCCCACGGCCCGCCGTCCCCCAAACACAGCCAATCAAAATTTCGAGATAGCAAAATATGTTTCTGAGGAGAGCACTCCCCCAAAACCCTCAGGGCAAGGGTTTTAAGTTATGCCCTGGGGCATATAAGGTTTTTTATAGAAAACGTTGTCGTATAAACTTCAAAAAAGGCTCATTCGATTGGAAATTCGAAGGGCTAGTACCCTTTTTAATAGTCGAAAGTGATTGGAGGGCAACAAAGCCCCCCAACCCCACGCCCATCAGTCCCCCAAACACATCCAATCAAAATTTTGAGATAACCATTTTGTTCAGCGTAGTTGATTTCCAGATATAAAATATGTTTTTGAGGAGAACACTCCCCCACAACCCTTAGGGCAAGGGTTTTAAGTTATGCCCTTGGGGCTTATAAGGCTTTTATAGAAGGTGTTGTCGTAGAAACTTCAAAAAAGGCTCATTGGATTGAAAATTCAAAGGACTAGTGCCGTTTTCAATAGTCGAAAGTGATCGGAGGGCAACTAGCCCCCCTTGCGCCAAACATTTCCCCAAAGACATCCAATCAAAATTTTGAGCTGTATTTTGTTCAGCGTAGTTGATTTCCAGATAGAAAATATGTTTTTGAGGAGGAAACTCCCTTAGAACCTTCAGGGCAAGGGTTTTAAGTTATGCCCTGGGGGCATATAAGGTTTTTAAAGAAAGCGTTGTCGCAGAAACTTCAAAAAAAGCTCATTCGTTTGTATATTCAAAGGGCTAGTGCCCTTTTTAATAGGTCAAAAGTGATTAGAGGGCAACTAGCCTCCCCCCCCACGCCCATCATTCTCCCGAACACATACCCAAACACATTCCCCCAAACACATTTAGAAACTTCTATATAAGGTTTTTGTAGAAGGCGTTGTCGTAGAAACTTCAAAACAGGCTCATTCGATTGGAAATTCAAAGGGCTAGTGGGCAACTAGCTCCACCCCCCCCCCCCGCCCCTCATTCCCCCACACACATCCCATCAAAATTTTGAGATAGACATTTTGTTCAGCGTAGGCTAGTTGACTTCCAGATAGAAAATATATTTTTGAAGAGGACATTTCCCCACAACCCTGAGGGCAAGGGTTTTAAGTTATGCCCTGGGGCCATATAAGGTTTTTATAGAAGGTGTTGTCGTAGAAACTTCAAAAGGGGCTCATTCGATTGAAAATTCAAAGGGCTAGTGCCCTTTTTAATAGTCGAAAGTGATTGGAGGGCACCTACCCCCCCCCCCCTTGCCCATCATTTCCCAAACACATCCAATCAAAATTTTGAGATAGACATTTTGTTCAGCGTAGGCTAGTTGATTTCCAGATAGAAAATATGTTTTGGAGGAGGACAATCCCGCCAAACCCTCAGGGCAAGGGTTTTAAGTTATGCCCTGGGGGCGTATAAGGTTTTTATAGAAGGCGTTGTCGTAGAGACTTCAAAAAAGGCTCATTCGATTGGAAATTCAAAGGGATTTTCCCTTTTTAATAGTCGAAAGTGATTGGAGGGAAACTAGCCCCCCCACACCCATCATTCCCCCAAACACATCCAATCAAAATTTTTTGATAGTCGTTTTGTTCAGCATAGGCTAGTTGATTTCCAGATAGAATATATATTTTTGAAGAGGACACCCCCCCAAAATCCTAAGGGCAAGGATTTTGAGTTATGCCCTGGGGGCATATAAGGTTTTTATAGAACGTGTTGTCGTAGAAACTTCAAAGGGGCTCATTCGATTGGAAATTCCAAGGGCTAGTGCCCTTGGAAGTGGCTAGTGCCTTAGGTTTTTTTAGAAGGCGTTGTCGTAGAAACTTAAAAAAAGGCTCATTCGATTGGAAATTCAAAGGGCTAGTGCCCTTTTTAATAGTTGAAAGTGATTAGAGGGCAACTAGCCCCCCCCCCACGCCCATCCTTACCCCCAACACAACCAAAAAAATTTTGTGATGGCCATTTTGTTCAGCGTAGTTGATTTGCAGATAGAAAATATTCTTTTTAGGAGGATACTCCCCCACAGCCCTCAAGGCAATGGTTTTATGTTATGCCCTGAGAGAATAAATTTTTTTATCAACATATTTTTCAGATAAAACGTATAAAATTTACAAAATCTAAGTATCAGAATGAATAAATGCTTTATCAACATCCTTTGTCGGATATGTTGAATAAAATTGACAAACTCATGGCAGCACACCCGCCCACAAGCACACTCATAGTGGGAGATACATGCAAAAAGTTACCCCAATTCCCCCAAACACATCCGATAAAATTTTGAGATGGCCATTTTGTTCAGCGTAGTTGATTTGCAGATAGAAAATATGCTTTTGAGGAGGATACTCCCCCACAGCCCTCAAGGCAAGGATTTTAAGTTATGCCCTGAGAGAATAAATTTTTGTATCAACATATTTTTCAGATACAACGTATAAAACTTACAAAATCTAAGTATCAGAGCGAATAAATTCTTTATCAACATCCTATGCCAGATACATAGGTTTTCTGGATAAAGTTGACAAGATCTAAGTATCAGAGTGAAGAAATTCGTTTTCAACGTCTTAATCTGATTTTTCAGATAACATTCATAAAATTCAAGTTCTATTCATTTTGACTTTATGCATCGTTAGGTTAAATTCGGGTTAGACCGGTTATAGATGGCAGCACAACCAACGCACAGTCATAGTGAGACAGGCATGCAAAGAGTTGGGTTAATTTAGGTTCACTTAGAGTGGCGCGCCACTCTAAGTTAACGTAAATTAACCCAACTTTTTGCATGTCTCCCTGTCGGAGAGAGACATGCATATCTGTCGGATATGCAACTTTTTGCATATCCGACAAAGGATGTTGATAAAGCATTTATTCATTCTGATACTTAGATTTTGTTAATTTTATACGTTATATCTAACAAAGATGTTGATAAAAAATTTATTCTCTCTGATACTTAGATTTTGTGAATATTATCCGATTTATCCAACAAAAGAAGTTGATAAAGAATTTATTCACTCTAATACTTAGATTTTGTCAATGTTATCCGACATATCTGACAAATGATGTCGATAAAGAACCCAACTTTTTTGCATATCGCTCTCACTATGAGTGTGTGTGTGAGCGGGTGTGCTGCCATGAGTTTGTCAATTTTATCCGACATATCCAAAAAGGATGTTGATAAAGCATTTATTCATTCTGATACTTAGATTTTGTAAATTTTATATGTTATATCTGACAAAGATGTTGATAAAAAAAATTATTCTCTCTGATACTTAGATTTTGTGAATGTAATCCGATGTATCCAGCACAAGTAGTTGATAAAGAATTTATTCACTCTGATACTTAGATTTTGTCAATGTTATCCGACATATCTGACAAATGATGTCGATAAAGAACACAACCTTTTCCATGTCTCTTTCACTACTAATTTGTGCCTGAGCGGGTGATCTGCCATCTCTATCCGGTCTAACCTAAATTCAACGAAACGATGCATAAAGTCAAAATAAATAGAACTTGGATTTTATGAATGTTACCTGATGTATCCGATAAAGGCATTGAAAACGAATTTATTCACTCTGATACTTAGATTTTGTCAATTTTATCCTATGTATCTGGGAAAAGGATGTTGATACAGAATTTAATCACTTTGATTCTTAGATTTTGATAATGTTATCCAACGTATTCAGAAAAGGATGTTGATAAGGAATTTATTCACTCTGACACTTAGATTTTGTCAATGTTATCCTCCGTATCGGACAAATGATGTTGATATAGAATTTAATCATTCTGATGCTTAGATTTTGTCAATTTTATCTGACGTATCTGTCAAAGGATTTTGATATAGAATTTAATCATTCTGATACTTAGATTTTATCAATTTTATCTGACGTATCCGACAAAGGATGTTGATAAAGAATTTGTTCATTCTAATACATAGATTTTGTCAATGTTATCTGACATATCCGATAAATGATGTAAATAAAAAAAATGTTAATAAAGATTTTATTCACTCTGATGCTTAGATTTTGTCAATGTCGTTAAACGTATCTGTCAAAAGACATTGATAACGAATTTATTCACTCTGATACTTGGATATTCTCAATTCTATCAAGCGTATCTGAGAAATCACGATGATAATGAATTTATTGGCTCTGATACATATATTTTGCGAATGTTATCCGATTTTTCCAACAAATGAAGATGGTAAAGAATTTATTCACTCTAATACTTAGATTTTGGCAATGTTATCCGACATATCTGACAAAAGATGCTGATAAAGAATTTATTCAATCTGATGCTTAGATTTTGTCAATTTTATCCAGATAATCGATGTATCCGGCATAGGATGTTGATAAGGAATGTATTCACTCTGATACTTAGGTTTTATCAATTTTATCCGACATATCTGACAAAGGATGTTGATAGAGCATTTATGCACTCTGATATTTTGATTTTGTCAATTTTATCCGATGTATCTGACATAAGATGTTGGTAAAAAAAATATTATTCACTCTGACACTTAGATTTGGTCAATTTTATCCTATGTATCCGAGAAAAGGATGTTGATATGGATTTTAATCACTCTGATTCTTAGATTTTGAAAATGTTATCTGACGTATTCAGAAAAAAATGTTGATAAGGAATTCATTCACTCTGACACTTAGATTTTGTCAATATTATCCTATGTATCCGACAAATGATGTTGATATAGAATTTAATCATTCTGATACTTAGATTTTGTCAATTTTATCCGACGTATTCGACAAAGGATGTTGATAAAGCATGATACTTAGATTTTGTCAATTTTTCCGACGTATCCAACAAAAGGATTTCGATAAAGCATTTATTCAATCTGATACTTGTATTTTATCTATTTTATCCGATATATTTGACAAATAAGATGATGGTAAAAATTATTCACTCTGATACTTAGAATTTGTTAATATTATCCAATGCATCCGAAAAAGGATGTCGATAAAGAATTTATTCAATCTGATACTTTGATTTTGTCAATTTTGTCCGATGTATCTGACAAAGGATGTTGGTAAAGAATTTATTAACTCTGACACTTAAGTTTTGATAATATTAACTGACATTTCCGGGAAAGGATGTTGATAAAGAGTGTATTCACTCTGATACTTAGATTTTATCAATTTTATCCCGACCTATCAGTCAAAATATTTTGATAAAGAATTTATTCATTCTAATACATAGATTTTGTCAATGTTATCCGACATATCCGACAAATGATATCGATAAAGAATGTTAATAAAGAATTTGTTTACTACGATATCTAGATTTTCCCAATTTTATCAGGCATATCTGACAAAGGACGATGATAAAGAATTTATGCACTCTGATACTTAGATTTTGTGAATATTATCTGATGTATCCGACAAAGGAAATTGATAAAGAATTTATTCACTATGATACTTAGATTTGGGTAGTGTTATCAAACGTACCCGTCAAAAGACATTGATAAAGAATCTATTCGCTCTGATACTTAGATTTTCTCAATTTTATCAAGCATATCCGACAAAAGACGATGAAAAAGAATTTATTCACTCTGATACTTAAATTTTGTGAATGTTATCTGACGTATCAGACAAATGGTCAGTGTCATCAAACGTATCTGTCAAAAGACATTTACAGAGAATTTATTCACTCTGTTACTTAGAATCTCTTAATTTCGTCTGACGTACCCGACAAAGGATGATGAAAAAGAATATATTCATTCTTATACATAGATTCTCTCAATGTTATCCTACACATTCAACAAATGATATCGATAAAGAATGTTAATAAAGAGTTTGTTCACTTTGATAGTTAAATTTTGTAAGTGTTAACAAACTTACCTGTCAAGTCAGAAGGATAAAAGAGTATTGACTCTGATACTTAGTTGTTATCAATTTTGTCTCACGTATTTGACAATAGATATTGATAGGAAAAGTTTATTCACTCTGATAGTTAGATTTTATCAATGCTATCCCCTGTATCTGACAATAGATATAGACATATAGAACTTCATCACTCTGACACTTAAATTTTGATATTATTAACCTACAAATCTAATAAAGGATGTTGATATAGAATTGAATCACTTTGATATTTAGATGCTATCAATTTTACCCTGACATATTCGATAAAAGGTGTTGATAAGGAGTTTATTCATTCTGATACTTAGATTTTCCCCATTTAAACTTTTCTATCCGACATATAATGTATACAAATTCCTTTTCTTACATCCCCGATGTTTCAATAGACATTCTAAACGTTTGATATGGTAGCATAATCTAAAAATAATGAACACATAACAATGTAATGCATAATATATCTTTAATGAAATAATGTCATCTAGGATGTTAATACAAAAAATATATTATTATACATTATTAAAATCAATGAACAACTTTGGATATTTTGAATCTGTTCTATTAAATAGTTCATCATGTTTGCTCTTGATACTGTAGCTATTGTCTTCTCTTAGTTCGTAATCAGTAGAATAATCATTATTCCATTTTGAGTCATACACAATTTTATTCGATACGAATCGATTCGTCTTTATATTCCTTACTGATATTTTCTGCCAATGTCCTTTTTATTTTTCTGGAAATTTCACTGTCTCTTATCACATTATTTTTACACAGGTAACAGTTCCGGCGCGTAGACGAGATATGGTTTATAAAATTATTTGGAGAGTAGGCTTTTTTTCCGCTTTGCTTTCATTTGAATGCTAATACCTAAATTATGACGATAGGTTCTATAAACAGGTAGCATGTTACCAGAAGCACTAGCAAGAAGATACCCCTCTTCATCAACTATTATTTTTAAGTTAGTGTTCTCTTTTAGTACTAACTTCTCTGGAAATGATAATTTCACATATCCACAATTCGTACAATGGAATTTTTTTGGTACTCCAAAGAAATTTAATTCCTTAGTGTCATAGCAACGCACTCATACGTTTCCCATAGTACTAACACTTGTACTTGTTTCATAGTTCAAATACTTCTCAATGTCAGCATTCAATGCTAGAATAACACTATCATGTGAACATACTTTCTTAAGATGCTTAATCTTCACTTTTTTAAAGATATGGATTATGTGTTTATCCTTCCACAGCGTAAAAAATACTGATTTAATGCATGTAATAAACTAGCTAGTGTCGATAACCTGTCATAGAGTGCCGGTGGGAAAGTCACGTCGTGTCTATGAGCAAGCATGGAGTACGATTGGTAGACACATGCATATTTCATGTCATTTTAAGATGCGTAAAAAAATTGAATAATTTCAGTCCCAAAAAAATTCAGTCCAAAAAAATGCTAATATAAACATTATTTTTCTAATATTAAAAGTCCAAACTAACATATCTATATCATTCTCATTTTGAGTTTCGAAAATATTAAATGTATTTTTTTATTTTTTAAATATGTTTTATCTTATTCTGATACATGTAAAAAAAGTTGAAAAAAATATACCATGTTAAAAAAATAATAATAATAAAAACTTAAAAAAAACAACAAAAAATAGGGGCAGAAGGCCCCTAAAAAGTTGGGGGAGGGGTCCTTGGAGGTTGGGGATAGGGGACTTTTGGAGGTTGAGGTCCTTGATGGTTAGGGTCATTGATGGTTGCGATCCTTGATGGTTCATAATCATAATCATCTCACTACTTGATTTCTAAGGATTTCTAAAGATTGTTCTGGATTTCTTTATCAAAATTCTTTTCTTGGCATCTACAACTCTATTATTATGAACGTTTAAGTATATTAGAATGTTAGTGCATATTTATATTGACAAAACGTTTCAAATGGTACTCGTTTATTATGCAGAACATATCTAAGAATTTAAGCTACGTCAATTCACAAGGTCATCTCGTCATCGTTAATCGTTTCCATAGATTGATGCTATTCCAAATTTATAATAATTGCCTATGAGTTAGCAACCCCTTCGGGTTTACCTTAACTGGTAAGCAGTTTAACCCTTTTTTACCACCTTCATACAATCCAATTGAAAATGTTAGCTAGCCCTGTTTCACCCCTATTATTAAATCACCAATTATGATCATTCATTGCAGAGTTATCCAAATGCTATACCTTTTTTCGCGAATTGAGTTAGTTTACGCACATTTTATAACTTTTTATCATTATTAGATCCCACTAATAATGTAAACGACACTGGACGAAAAAGCAACAATTCAGACTATAGCATTCTTTAATTACCAGCGACGCATTCCAAAGCAAACCAGTCTTGACTAAAGGCAATGGCACAGAAAATAAGTGTTGCCTCAGAAACCTGTCTGCTTGCATTACACAATCTCCTCCCTGAATATCTAGTTCCAAATATAACATGTACGACCACTTTATAGGTCTATAATATAGAGGGTTTGATCGTTTTATATAATCTCGTCCTGTGGTGCCTATTAGCACCTCATTACTAGAATCTTCGAAAAAAACTGCGAGACATATTAAAAAAGCTTTTGACGAACTGAATCCAATGCCTAAAATCTACCTTGAAAAATTTAAGAAGACAAAAAGGATTGATCAGTCCATTTTCAAGGTTTCAAAACTGTAGCCGCTCAGAGCAAAAGTTCTGTTAGTGAGACTAATGAAGTTGTAGGACGATTAACGGCGACAGAAATTGAAATTGCGCGCACCAAGGATAACTTGTGAAAGGACATTGAATCAGAGGTATTAACTCGTTCAGCTAAGATTGATAGAACGAAATTCTCTGTTGAAAATATTGATTCGGATGTTTATCAATCTATTATTGTGGAATATACCCCGAAATGTACTGAAATTGAAAAACGACTGAAGTCTATGAAAAATCACCTTGAATCTCTAGATGATAGAATACTTAGGATTGAGCGGCGTATAGATGATATCGACCAAGACTCGAGACTTGATTCACTCATGTTCAAGGGCGTTAAACAAAACCCAAATTCGGACCTGAAAACTACCATTTTAAATATCCTCCGAGGAAAGATGGAACTCACCAGAATAACTGATGCTGACATAAGCAAAGTGCACCGATTTGCCTTTGGAATTTCTGCTCGGCCTCATAAAGTTGCCCCTATACAGATTACATTCGGTGACAAAGAGATCGCGAAAAGTGTTTACGTAGCTAAGAAGAAACTTGCAAACTTGGTATTTTTGTTTCGGAAAAACTAACCCGCCAGCGCCGGGATATTCTGAACACAGCTCGTGAGAGATATGGCAACAAGTGTGTTTGGTCTGATCAAGGGCGAATTTTTGTCCGCCTTCCCAATGAGAACACTCCACGTAGACTTCGGTCAATCGAGGAAATGTTTTAATATTTTTTTTTCTCTCTTTTTTCTTTTTCCTTTGTTTTTCTGATCTCTTGTTTCCATTTTCCTGTCTATGTAATATCATTTAGTCTATCAATGTTTTGTTCTGTTTTCATTGCCAACTGTTTCTAAAAATAAGTTTTTTTTTTTTTTTTTTTAGATATGTTTAGTATCTTGCCATTCATATATTCAGTCATATATATATATATATATATATATATATATATATATATATATATATATATATATATATATATATATATATATATATATATATATATATATATATATATATATATATATATATATATATATATATATATATATATATATATATATATATATATATATATATATATATATATATATATATATATATATATATATATATATATATATATATATATATATATATATGTTTGTTTCTTTTTTTCCTCCTCCATTATTCCTTATATCATATTCAATTGTTTTGGCTTTTCTTTTTTGTTTTTCAGTTTCATGCGTGCACAAAAATGAGTTCAGCGTAACCTCTATATAGATGTCGTAGCTCGGCGGTGAGGTTGACAACCTTTGGTCTGGTAAGTTTGGTCGCAGAGCGAATCTACCATCCACCCTAAGTAATTTGATGACTTCTTTTGATGACCAGGGTGGTATCAACTCTTTGGGGGAACGTTTTGTCGAGTTACAAAATAATCCTTTAATATTGAAAGCGTAATTAACAATTCAGTCGGAAGTAGAAATTAGAAGAATAACGATCCTAGTTTGGCTTATAAAAGTAAGTATGTTTGGCAATTAAATGGTTCTGCCTCCTCTAAACGAGATGGTATTTTCTCTGTGCTTCACCTTAACATTCAGGGACTTTGTTCATCTTTTGGAGAGCTGAAACGGATCGTTAGTGGTGGAACTCCTGATATTATTGGATTATGTGAAATTTTACTGGATTCAAATAAGGATATGGTTTTAGATATTCCAGGATATAGGATGGAGAGGCTGAATAGGAAACAGATGGGGACAGGTGGGCTTGCCCTTTGTATTCCTGATCGTCTTGCATACAATGTCCGAAGTGATTTGAGCAGAAATGAGGAAGGAATCTTCGAATCCCTTTTCATTAAGATTAAGTCAGGGTGTAATGATTTAGCTGTGGGTTTAGTTTACAGGTCCCCTAGTGAATCTATTCCTTCGTTTATAAAAATTCTAGAAGAGGTTTTGGATTCAGTCCAAAAGCATCCCTGTGAACTAGTCCTTATGGATGATTTCAACCTCAACCTGCTGGATCAAAATTCTGCTTCAGCTATAGATTTTTTGTTGATGGTGCTCTTTCCGGGAACTCTACCTCCAGTTTGTATACCAACCCAAGTTACTGAGACGCATGCCTCTCTTATTGATAATTTTTTCGTCACTAGATGTCTTAGACAATTCGGTACTGGTTAGTCATATTTCTGATCATTTCCCCGCTATTTCCCGATATAAGAGTGCTGATCAAGGGCAGAGTATAACATCACCATCTAATCTCCTATTTTTCCTTTTTGGTTATACTGAGCTGAGTCTACTTAATTCCCGTCTGACTGATAAGCCATGGGATAGTTTGATTTCTGATTCGGATTTTAACCACTCTTTTGATATCTTTTACCATTTAGTGAAAGAAAGTATCCTAGATGTTTGCCATCACGGTTCAGCGCCCCATATTTCGAAAAGGATAGAACCGCTGAACCCTTGGATGACTGCAGGTCTCCAAAAAAGCTGGAAAAGGAAAAATTATTTGTGGAAGCTTTACAAGGCTTCATCATCTGTAGCTCATCTGTAACTCATCAAAGGTTCATGGCCTATAGGAGTAACAAACAGATGAAATCTGTTTGTGCGATTCAGTGTCAGCTTTGTGGCAGAAAACTGGGTCTGATATTAACAGCAATTCAAAAACCACTTGTGCCAAGATTGTCGCGAATGATGACCATTTTAATAGGTGAGATCTCGCAAAACTTGTTGTGATCATGCTATTTTTTTATGTCTAGGCTTTATTCTTTGTTTTGTCAAAATAAACTTAATCTGAATTGTGTTTGTTAATTCCGGTATTACAAGTTTCTCCTTTATTCACCACGCTCTTACCGTTATAGCTTGGATTGGTGTTTCTGATATTATCCCGAGGGGAATATCCAGGATTTTTATTCGGGGGATAGATTGGGTGGGGGTACCAAAAAAAAACTTTACAAAACCGAACAAAAATTGTTTATATGTGTTTTCATTACTTTTGTACGAGTCGGACAAAAACTTGGGGGGGGGGGCTTCAAACCAGCTAACCTCACTGGACACGACACTGATTATATCAATTTTGTACCATCACCTACATAACCTCACCTTTGGTCAGGCATCACAAGTAAGTTTACGTAGCTAATAGTACAAAATGGACTGTCGCATGACGGTCCATTTTGGACCATTATTACGCATGCCGGACAGAAGACTACCAAAAATAACGTTCCTATGGAATCCAGGGGGCTCGAGAAACAGAGGCAGGCCGATTAATACTCTACGTCGGACGTATAATAAAAGACCGAGCAACAATAAACACTGCTATTGTGCCAGACTGGACGGATGTATTAGCCACTGCCCAGCTTCGAGAAGAATGACGGAGTCTTTCTTCTGGATGTCGCATGACGGTCCAACAATGACGATCGTCGCCTTATATGATTGTTTAATTATGTGTAGTTTTTAATAATTAAGTATTTTTTTGTATTTTTTTTTAATAATTAAGCCATTAAGGATAAAAAAAAGGATAAAGATCATCATGAGCCATTTCTGACACATATGGCGTTGAATCGGCATTTAAGCTGTTGAGTTTGCTTAACAATGACAAGTAGCCAACCTGTTGCCCTGTTTCGTCATTAGAATGTCACTAATTTGTATTTTTCGCAGATTATTTTCCTTTATTTTCTCTTTACCTTAATCCACAATCTTTAATTTTGTAAGTGGATTGTAAATACTACTATTACTAACAACTCAATGCAGGACCAAGCCACCTGAGGCGATCACAGCTGCGTATGTTTATAAATAAGTATGCATATTTTAGATGCCTGAAGTAAACAAATCTTTTTCAAGGAAAAACTATTTTTATAATCTAAAATCTATAACCTTTAATCTATAACCTTTCAGAGATTTCCATTGATTGATATTTGAACTAATTCTGGTAAATTTTGTTCAAGACCCCCACCCCCCAATTGCTAATTTCTTTAGGCTACAGCGGAAATTGAGTTTCAAAAGGCATTTTCAAAATAAAAACAGATGCTATGCGTTTGGGAGTTGAAATATTTTTGTTTTGTCCTTCGCTACTTTCATAAACTGTACCTGTTTTTTTTTTGTCATCCGGATAAATTCATGTTGACTTCTTTTGTTTCATTTTCTAAGTCAAACAAAGATTTTTTTTTAAGTGTATTGTGTATATTAAATAAATTAAAAAAAAAAAAAAAATTAATAAAACAAAGCTTTGCGATGGAAGTAATTGGCGGAGTTGAATCTTAAAACGACAAAGACTATGGCTTCATAGTTTGCTTGAGGAAACTGAGCATGCCTGAGTTTTTTTTTTGTTTTTTTTTTTAGAATTTAAATTGTAAACTTGAAGTTATGGATATCAAGGATGGTGAAACAATATTGAAAACCTTATAAATTCGGTTTTATTTTTCTTTAGCCTACTTAAGGCCTTTTCTGCTTCTAAGGCATTTTTTGCGTCGGTTTTGTGTTTTCAGTAAAGCGCTAATTTTTCAAAGTTCTCCCAAAACAGGGAACTATCACGAGTCGGTAAATATTGAACTACTTCTGTAGACAGAAATTTTATAAGCTACAATGCCATAATTTTTGTTTGTTTTAGTTTTCAACTTTTCTCTTTACTTTCATTCTAAAACTGTTTTTTAATCTGTAATAATGTCCCCATATTTTTTAGCTGAAATTCTATGCCCTGACACAGAAGTTTGGACATATTTGCGCCTATAATCGAACCAGGAGCGGAAACAGTGTGGCACCATGGCTCCGTGTGGCACAAACAAACTTGGGCTCCTCATTAAGAGTCCAAAAACATCCTCAGTATGTTTTAGCCCTTCGATCGTGTAATTAGTGCAACTTTTGACCTTTATGGGGACCCATGTACTCCTTCCTTCATGAATCCATCTCTGACGCTAACTTGTGGTCAACTCGTGTAATACCAGACTGATGCATCGCTCGAAACCATGCGAAAATTATGTAAGTTTTTTTGGAACAAAATCTCGCTACATTGGTCTTGAGTAGAGAGCTATCTTATACTCCGATCAGAACCACGTGGTTTATGGTTTTCTCACTGAGAATGGAAAAACAGTATTTTTCTCACTTGAAAAAAACAGGAATTTTCTCACTTTTATGGATGTTTTCTTGGATGGTTATGTGTGTTGGTCAATTTATTTGATGTTTTTCATGGATGTTTTCTTGGATGGTTATGTCTGTTTTATGGTTTTTGTCAGTGAGAATTTGAAAAACAGGAACTTTCTCACTTTCATGGATGTTTTTATGGTTTTTGTCAGTGAGAATGAAAAAACAGGAACTTTCTCACATTTATGTCCGTTTTATGGTTTTTGTCAGTGAGAATGAAAAACAGAAACTTTCTCACTTTAATGGATGTCAACAGCAATTTATGTCTTTTTTATGGTTTTTGTCATTGAGAATAAAAAAACAGGAGCTTTCTCACTTTAATGGATGTCAACAGCAATTTATGTCTGTTTTATGGTTTTTGTCATTGAGAATGGAAAAACAGGAACTTTATCACTGTAATGGATGTCAGTCATTAATCAAATTGTTTCTGGGTGAAGTTTAATAATGTCTGACAGATGACGTCAAGTTAATTAATGTCTTTGGAGTTCGACCAGAATTGTTTCCAAGGCACAGTTTAGATCACACATGACAGATGATGTCATGATTGATTGATTGACATGAAAGGGGAATTAATTTGTTGTTTCTAAGGGGAATTATTGATTCACGAAAGGGGAATTAATTTGTTGTTTCTAAAGAGAATTGTTTCCGAGCGAATGTTTTGATCTTAGCGATGAAGTGATTAGCGCGCGAAAGGGTTTCTTTGTAATTTCAAATGTGAAAGCACAGAGATGCCAAAAACAAAAGGAACTCGCTGAAATTACGTTTAGGGATTATTTGGGCGATACCGTTTTAGCCATTTTAGGGAATTATTTCGACGAAACAGTTAGAGACATTTTAAAAGATGATTTTAGAAAAGGTTTTAGAAGAGAATTTGAGGGTAAAACTCTGTGGTCGTTATAATACACAAGTTGTATTTTAACAGTGTCGTGAGGTCCTCTACCCCAACCCCAAAGGGTTCCGATCCCCCTACCCCAACCCCGAAGGAAGCCCCCGGTTCTCAAAGGTCCCTCAAGCTCCCAAATGGCCCCCGGACCCCCAAAGGTCCTCACCCGGTCCCCAAAGGTCCACCGGACCCCCAAAGGCCCTCCCCCGGTACCTCAAAGGTCCCCCACGCTGCCAAAGGGCCCCCGGACCCCCAAAGGCCCTCACCCGGTCCCCAAAGATCTACCGGACCCCCAAAGGCCCTCCCCCGGTCCTCAATGGTCCCCCAGGATCCCAATGGGCCCCCGGAACCCCAAAGACCCTCCCCGGGTCCCCAAAGGCCCTCCCCCAGTCCCCAAAGGTCCCCCGGGCTCCCAAAGGACCACCCAGCCCTCAAGGGCCCCCGGATCCCAAACGCCCTCCCGGGTCCCCAAAGAGCCCCATCCCCATTTTGTTAATACTTTTTTTGTGCATTTGAGACACAGAAGGGTCCCCACATTTCAAAAGGCTTTATTATATTTTTTCAGAACAAGTTTTTTTCTTAATATCCTTCTTAAACCAATTTTACAAATTCTAAATTTTTCCTTAGTAGATAGAAAAAGCTATATCATAGTTGCGAATATTTTCTCGGAAGATAAGCAGTTTTATTTCAATTTTAAGTTTTATCAATGAAGTTAAGAAAAGTTAAAGTTCTCTTCTGAATTTTCTCAATGAAAAAGAAATTAGTTATTAATCAATTCTATTTTTTCTGAATAATAGAAAAATTTTTCACTTTGGGTAAAATTTTTCTCAAAGAGATGAAAAATTTTTTAATACTGTTCCTAATTTTTCACGGAAGATATAAAAGTTCAAGTTCTCTTCTGAATTTTACCAAAGAACACACTCCAATTGTAATTTCTCCAGAGAAAATTAAAATCTTCCACTTCAGTTTTAAGTTCACCAAAGACATAAAGAAATTTCAAGTTCTATTCTAAATTTTTCCGTAGTAGATAGAAAAAGCTATAGCATATTTGTGAATATTTTCCCAGAAGATAAAAAGTTCTACTTCAATTTTTAATTTTCTCAACGAAGTGAAGAAAAGTTCAAGTTCTATTCTGAATTTTTCAATGAAAAAAGAAATTAGTTATTGATAATTTATATTTTTCAAAATAATATAAAGATTTTCCAACTTTAAAATTTGCACACACAAAAACTTAAACACACACACACACACAAACTTACACACACACACACACACACACAAACTTACACACACACACACAAAACTTACACACACACACACACACAAAAACTTACACGCACACAAAAACTTACACACGCACACAAAAACTTACACACACACAAAAAAACTTACACACAAAAAACTTACACACAAAAAAACTTACACACGCAAAAAAAACTCACACACACACACACACAAAAAACACACACACACACAAACTTACACACACACACACAAACACACACACAAAAACTAACACAAACAAAAACAAAACTTAAACACACAAACAAACAAAAACTTACACACACAAAAAAACTTACACCCACACAAAAAATTACACAGACAAACAAAAACTTACACACACAAAAAAAAAACTTACACAAAAAAAAACTTAAACACACACAAAAACTTACACACACAAAAACTTACACACTCAAAAAAAACTTACACACACACACACACGAAAATTTACACACACAAAAACTTACACAGACAAAAAAACTTACACACACAAAAAAAATACACACACACACAAAAACTTACAACCAAACACAAAAACTTACACACAAACACACACACACACACCAAAAACTTACACACACAAAAAAACTTACACACACACACACAAAATCTTAAACGCACACAAAAACTTACAAACACACAAAAACATACACACACACACAAAAATTTAAACACTCACACAAAAACTTACAAACACACAAAATTACACACACACACAAAAACTTACACACACACAAAAAAACTTACACACACACACACAAAAACTTACACACACAAAAAAACTTACACACACACAAAAACATACACACACACAAAAAAAATTACACACACACAAAAACTTACATACACACAAAAATTTAAACAAACACAAAAACATACACACACACACAAACTAATGCACACACACAAAAACTAAAACACAAACACAAACATAAACAAAAAAACAAACTAAAACAAAAAAACACACTAAAAAACAAAAAAAAAAAAGAAAACAAACACACACACACACACACAAATTTACACATACACATACACACACACACACAAAAACTTACACACAAAAAAAACTTACACACACACACACAAAACTTAAACACACACACACACACAAAACTTACACACACACAGACACAAAAACTTACACGCACATATACAAACAAAAACTTACACGCACAAACAAAAACTTACACACACACACACAAAAACTCACGCATACACAAAAACTTACACACACACACAAAAACTTACACACACACAAAAACTTACACAAACACACAAACTTAAAAACACTAAAAAACTTACACACACACAAAAACTTACACACACACACACACACACACACACACACACACACACACACACACAAAAACTTACACACACACAAAAACTTACACACACACAAAAGCATACACACATTACGGCTAAGTATGTTAAAGGCTAGCTATTTTCTTGCGAAAACACAAAAAATAAGAAAAAATGCTAACTGTTCCTTTAGTAGCCACGCAATTAGACTAAAAATTACGATATTTATGCACAGTTTGAACTAACTATGGCTAAGTATCTTAAAGGCGAGCCATTTTCTTGCGAGAACACAAAAATCAGAACACACAAAACCTTACACACACACACAAAAAATTACATTCACAAAAAAATTTACACACACAAAAACTTAAACACTAACACAAACTTAAACCCACATAAAAACTTACCCACACACACAAAAAACTTACACACACAAAAACTAATACACACACAAAAACTTACACACACACACAAAAATTTACACACACACAAAAACTTACCCACACACACAAAAAACTTACACACACACGCACAAACACAAAAAAACTTACACACACACACACACACACACAAATTTACACACACACAAAAACTTACACACACAACGGCTAAGTGTGTTAAAGGCTAGCTATTTTCTTGCGAAAACACAAAAAATCAGAAAAAATGCTCATTGTTCCTTTAGTAGCGACACAATTAGACTAAAAATTACGATATTTATGCACAGTTTCAACTAACTACGGCTAAGTATCTTAAAAGGCGAAATATTTTTCTTGCGAGAACACAAAAAATCATTAAGCCATTTTCTTGCGAGAACACAAAAATTAGAACACACACACAAAAACTTACACACACACAAAAAATGACACACAAAAAAAAATTTACAAACCCAAAAAAACTTGCCCACACACAAACATAATTACACACACACAAAAACTTACACAAACACACAAAAACTCACACACACACACACACACAAAAAACTAACACACACAAAAACTAACACACACAAAAAAAAACACACACAAAAAAAATTACACACACACAAAAATTTACACACACACACACAATTAGACAAAAAATTACGATATTTATGCACAGTTTCAACTAACTACGGCTAAGTATCTTAAAAGGCGAGGTATTTTTCTTGCGAGAACACAAAAAATCATTAAGTGGTATTAATGAAAATGATGATAATCAACCGAAAACTGTTAACGAGAACACCGATTAACCATCACCAAAGTGTCACAATGCCGTCAGTATGTCAACACCCCTCGGAAAATAGGGGGTAAAGGTCAACTGCGAAGATATTTAGCCCAAAAAACTAAAATATGACATTGCAACCCTTCGCTCATAAATAGTGAAAACCAAGAACTCAAACGCAGATGAACTACTGTTCGCTATTTACTACAGTGCAACTACTGTTGCAACATGATAAGTTGATAATCATTTCTAATTTTAACAATTCCTTGCATACATCCTTCAAACATAATAAACTCAGCCTTGGAGAGATTTGAGATTGAACACTAAATTAAACAAATGAAAGAATTCACATTTTAGAGTTAAAAAGTGCGCACAGAAAAAAAAGCAAATATAAGAGTCGTTCAAAATCTCCCCCCCCCCCAAACACAAAAATTTCTGGGGGGGCGTATTTTCAAGGTTTTTTTCTAAGTGAACGAACGTACCTTTTAAGGAGTGAGGAGTCGTTCACAATTGATTTGGAATAAAATTAAAACTTATTCGCAAATATCGAGAAGTTTTAGTGTTGCTTCTTACTTCCAACTGAAAACTTATTTTTTAATTTGATGTTTTACCATTTTTTCAAATCATGCCATAAATATCCGTTTGAATAGACCCTCACTTATCAGTTTAACGCGAATCGAGTACCGGTTCGATTCGAACAGCAAACATTCTTTCTAGTCTTTAGACTTTTCAAGCATAATAAACTTGATTACGGTATGTAATTTGTAGGACATGTGGTGTTTTCCTTCAAAAACTTTCTCGTACAGCTAACCGTTGATGTAAAACTATAAAACTAATTCATTTCAAGTATTTGCAATTGGAATAAAAAGTAAATTCTGTGTGAACGTACTAGCTACCACAGACCCAGAAGGGCAGAATTCACATTTTAGATGCAAAAAATGCACAAAAAAAGCAATTATAATAGCAATTTAAAATCTCCCTTCCCCCCCACACTCAAAATTTTCTGGGGGGACATATTTTTATTATATTTCAATTATTTTGTTTTGGAAAACACACCGAAAAGCCATATTAAGAGCAAACTCTATGAGTTTTCACTGAAAATTCCTTTTTAGCCAAGCCATTATAATCAAGGGAACATAGTTCATTGTATTTTACATATTTTTGATTGGAAAACACACTGAAAGATCATATTATTTGAACTTACATCAAACATTGGAGAGCATAAGTTTGAAGAACTATCCATTATTTTTGTATATTGTTCTATATTTCAGCTTATACTGATTTCTAAAACTTCAAAACACTGAAATATACTGACCTAACGGTTATCTATTTGCGAAAAGCGTACTAGGTCACGCTCTTAGAACAATAATTACCCTTCTATCTATCACTTAACACTCGCGGGAATTACCACATCACTCACGGGGAAAGGATTCAAAACAATACTTCTTACATCATATAGTCTAATTGCGACAAACGAGGCATGTTCAATGAAGATTAAAACCAGAAAAGAACAGAAACGCATAAAAATAAGAAAAAAAGAGGATTGCAACCAATCATATGCCGAAGTGCTAGTGCTACCTAAGTAAAGAACGATGTGGGCACAATATGTTGTTTTGCTTTTTTCTACATAGCTGGGCACTTCATATAGAAGAAGTCGTCACAGTAACTTTGAAAAAGGCTCATTTGATTGGAAATTAAATTGGCTAATGCCCAATTCACAGGAGGGGACGTGAAAACTATGGTTTTTAACTATGATAAGCAAGACTAGAAAGAAAAGTCTTTAGGAGTTGCCCCCTCCCCTTCTGCCTCAACCCTCGCTCTTGAAATCACCATACCCCCTGCCCCAAACTCAAATTTTCCAGTGGAATTTAAAATCCCCCCCCCCAAACACAAAATTTCTAGGAACGTATTTTCATCATATTTAAATATTTTCGTTGGAAATCCTGCATGCCGAAGCGCTAGTGCTACCTAAGTAAAGAACGATGTGGGCACAATATGTTGTTTTTGGTCTTTTTTTTTCATAGCCAGGGCACTTCGTATAGAAGGAGTCGTCACAGAAACTTTGAAAAGGGCTCATTTGATTGGAAATTAAAGTGGATAGTGACCAATTCACAGGAGGGGGCGTGAAAACTATGGTTTTTAACTATGATATGCAAATATTTTCTTTGGAAAACCTGCATGCCGAAGTGCTAGTGCTACCTAAGTAAAGAACGTTGTGGGCACAATATGTTGTTTTTGGTTTTTTTCTTCATAGCCAGGGCACTTCGTATAGAAGGAGTCGTCACAGAAACTTTGAAAAGGGCTTATTTGATTGAAAATTAAAGTTGATAGTGAGCAATTCACAGGAGGGGGCGTGAAAACTATGGTTTTTAACTATGATATGCAAGACTAGAAAGAAGTCTTTAGGAGTGGGGCTGCCCACCGCCTCAACCCTCGCTCTTGAAATCCCCCCCCCTAAAGTTGAAGTTTAGTCTAAACTAGCATAACCACAAAATTACACAATATTGCAAAGAAATACCAAAACCATAGGTTAGGCTAGGTCAGGTTAGGTTAGAAGTTAGGTTTCTCCACGTTTAAGTTAGGTTAGATTAGGTTAGCTTATCATGAGCGTTCATGATAAGCTAACCTAATCTAACCTAACTTAAACGTGGAGAAACGTGTGTTTGGGTGTAAGTTTTTGTGTGTGTGTGTAATATTTTTGTGTTTGTAAGTTTTTTTGTGTGTGTAAGTTTTTGTGTGTGTATGTTTTTGTGTGTGTGTGTGTTTGAGTTTTTTTTGCTTGTTTAATTTTTTTTGTTTGTAAGTTTTTGTGTGTTTGTAAGTTTTTTTTGTGTAAGTTTTTTTTGTGTGTGTAAGTTTTTGTGTGAGTGTTTTATTTTTTGTTTGTGTGTAATTTTTGTTGTGTGTGTAATTTTTTGTTTGTGTGTGTGTGTGTGTGTAAGTTTTGTGTGTGTGTGTGTGTAAGTTTTTGTGTGTGTGTGTTTGTTTTATTTTTTTTGTGTTTGTGTTTTTTTTTTGTGTTTGTGTGTGTGAGTTTTTTTTTGCGTGTGTTAGTTTTTGTGTGTGTAAGTTTTTGTGTGTGTGTAAGTTTTTTTTATGTAATTTTTTTTGTGTGCGTGTAAGTTTTTGTGTGTGTGTGTAAGTTTTTGTGTGCGTGTAAGTTTTTGTGTGTGTGTGTAAGTTTTTGTGTGTGTGTGTATGTTTTTGTAGGTGTGTTTAAGTTTTTGTGTGTTTGCGTGTTTGTTTTTGTGTGTGTGTGAGTTTTTGTTTGTGTGTGTGTGTAAGTTTTTTTGTGTGTGTGTAATTTTTTGTGTGTGTGTGTAATTTTTTTGTGTGTAAGTTTTTTTGTCTGTGTAAGTTTTTGTGTGTGTAAATTTTTGTGTGTGTGTGTGTGAGTTTTTTTTGCGTGTGTAAGTTTTTGTGTGTGTAAGTTTTTGTGTGTGTGTAAGTTTTTTTTGTTTAATTTTTTTTTTTGTGTGTGTAAGTTTTTGTGTGCCTGTGTAATTTTTTGTGTGCGTGTTAGTTTTTGTGTGTGTGTAAGTTTTTGTGTGTTTGTGTGTGTGTGTGTAAGTTTTGTGTGTGTGTGTGTAGTTTTGTGTGTGTGTGTGTGTGTGTAAGTTTGTGTGTGTGTGTGTGTTTTTGTGTGTGTGTGTGAGTTTTTTTGCGTGTGTAAGTTTTTTGTGTGTAAGTTTTTGTGTGTGTGTAAGTTTTTTTTGTGTAAGTTTTTTTTTGTGTGTGTAAGTTTTTGTGAGCGTGTGTAAGTTTTTTTGTGTGTGTTAGTTTGTGTGTGTGTGTAAGTTTTTGTGTGTGTGTGTGTGTGTGTGTGTAAGTTTTTGTGTGTGTGTGTGTAAGTTTTTGTGTGTGTGTGTGTGTGTAAGTTTGTGTGTGTGTGTGTTTAAGTTTTTGTGTGTGCCCATTTTGAAGTTGGAAAATATTTCTATTATTTGTAAAAATAGAAATGATCAATAACTAATTTCTTTTGCATTGAAAAAATTCAGAATAGAACTTGAACTTTTCTTCACTTTGTTGAGAAAATTAAAAATTCAAGTAGAACTTTTTATCGTCTGGGAAAATATTCACAAGTATGCTATAGCTTTTTCTATCTACTACGGAAAAATTTAGAATAGAACTTTAAATTTCTTTATGTGTTTGGTGAACTTAAAACTGAAGCGGAAGATTTTTATTTTTTCTGGAGAAATTACAATGGAGAAAAAACTTACACCCACACACAAAAACTTACACACACACAAAAACTTACATACACACAAAAATTTACACACACACAAAAACTTACACACACACACAAAAACTTACACACACACAAAAAACTAAAACACAAACAAAAACATACACACACACAAAAACTTACACACACACAAAAACTTACACACACACAAAAAAAAATACACACACACAAACACACAAACAAAAATTTAAAAACACAAATACACACACACACACACAAAAACTTACAAAAAAAAAAAAATTACACACACACACACAAAAATTAAACACACACACACACACAAAACTTACACACACACAGACACAAAAACTTACACCCACATATACAAACAAAAACTTACACGCACAAACAAAAACTTACACACACACACACAAAAACTCACGCAAACACAAAAACTTACACACACACACAAAAACTTACACACACACAAAAACTTAAACACACACAAAAACTTACACACACACACAAATTTACACACACACAAAAACTTACACACACACACACACACACACACAAACACCCACACACACACACACACAAAAACTAACACACACACAAAAACTTACACACACGACGGCTAAGTATGTTAAAGGCTATCTATTTTCTTGCAAAAATACAAAAAATCAGAAAAAATGCTCATTGTTCCTTTAGTAGCCACGCAATTAGACTAAAAATTACGATATTTATGCACAGTTTCAACTAACTACGGCTAAGTATGGTAAAGGCGAGCCATTTTCTTGCGAGAACACAAAAATCAGAACACACACACACAAAAACTTACACACACACAAAAACTTACACACACACAAAAACTTACACACACACAAAAAATTACAAACAAACAAAAACTTACACACACAAAAACTTACCCACACACAAAAAACTAACACACACAAAAACTAAAACACACACAAAAACTTACACAAACACAAAAAAACTTACACACACACAAAAACTTACCCACACACACAAAAAACTTACACACACACGCACAAACACAAAAAAACTTACACACACACATACACACACACAAATTTACACACACACAAAAAATTACACACACAACGGCTAAGTGTGTTAAAGGCTAGCTATTTTCTTGCGAAAACACAAAAAATCAGAAAAAATGCTTATTGTTCCTTTAGTAGCGACACATTTAGACTAAAAATTACGATATTTATGCACAGTTTCAACTAACTACGGCTAAGTATCTTAAAAGGCGAAATATTTTTCTTGCGAGAACACAAAAAATCATTAAGCCATTTTCTTGCGAGAACACAAAAATTAGAACACACACACAAAAACTTACACACACACAAAAACTTACACACACACAAAAATTTACACACACACAAAAAATTACACACACACACAAAAACTTACACACACACAAAAACTTACACACACACACAAAAACTTACACACACACACACACACAAAACATAAACAAACAAAAAAATACAAAAACACAAAAAATTACACACACAAAAAAAATTAAAAAAACAAAAAAATTTACAAACACACACTCAATTAGACTAAAAATTACGATATTTATGCACAGTTTCAACTAACTACGGCTAAGTATCTTAAAAGGCGAGGTATTTTTCTTGCTAGAACACAAAAAATCATTAAGTGGTATTAATGAAAATGATGATACATCAACCGAAAACCGTCAACGAGAACACCGATTAACCATCACCAAAGTGTCACAATGCCGTCAGTATGTCAACACCCCTCGGAAAATAGGGGGTAAAGGTCAACTGTGAAGATATTTAGCCCAAGAAACTAGAATATGACATTACAACCCTTCACTAATAACTAGTGAAAACCAAGAACTCAAACGGAGATGAACTACTGTTCGCTATTTACTACATTGCAACTGCCGTTGCAACATGATAACTTGATAATCATTTCTAATTTTAACAATTCCTTGCATACATCCTTCAAACACAATAAACTCAGCCTTGGAGAGATTTGAGATTGAACACTAAATTAAACAAATGAAAGAATTCACATTTTAGAGTTAAAAGTGCGCACAGAAAAAAAAGCAAATATAATACTCGTTTAAAATCTCCCCCCCCCCAAACTCGAAACTTTCTGGGGGAGCGTATTTTCAAGGTTTTATTCTAAGTGAACGATCTTACCTTTTAAGGAGTGAAGAGTCGTTGACCTCTGATTGGGCAAAAAATTAAAAATTATTCGCAAAGATCGAGAAGTTTTAGTTTTTCTTCTTAATTACA
Organism: Artemia sp. Qi Xiang Cuo; assembly: GCF_049724085.1. Taxonomy (NCBI): domain Eukaryota; kingdom Metazoa; phylum Arthropoda; class Branchiopoda; order Anostraca; family Artemiidae; genus Artemia; species Artemia sp. Qi Xiang Cuo. Next base: position 6,301,081 of record NC_142810.1, read on the forward strand.
ACTGAAAAATTATTTTTTAATTTGATGTTTTAACAATTTTTAAAATAATGCCATAAATATACGTTTGAATAGACCCTCACTTATCAGTTTAACGCGAATCGAGTACCGGTTCGATTCGAACAGCAAACATTCTTTCTAGTCTTTAGACTTTTCAAGCATAATAAACTTGATTACGGTATGTAATTTGTAGGACATGTGGTCTTTTCCTTCAAAAACTTTCTCGTACAGCTAACCGTTGATGTGAAACTATAAAACTAATTCATTTTAAATATTTGCAATTGGAATAGAAAGCAAATTCTGTGTGGACGTACTAGCTACCACAGACCCAGAAGGGCTGAATTCACATTTTAGATGCAAAAAGTGCACAAAAAAAGCAAATATAATAGCAATTTAAAATCTCCCTTCCCCCCAAAAAAATTTCTGGGGGGGACATATTTTCATTGTATTTCGAATATTTTCATTTGGAAAACACACCAAAAAGCCACATTAAGAGCAAACTTTGTGAGTTTTCACTGACAATTCCTTTTTAGCCAAGCCATTATAATTAAGGGAACATAGTTCATTGTATTTTACATATTTTTGACTGGAAAACACACTGAAAGATCATATTATTTGAACTTACATCAAACGTTGGAGAGCATACATTTGAAGAACTATCCATTATTTTTGTATATTGTTCTATATTTCAGCTTATACAGATTTCTAAAACTTCAAAACTCTGAAATATACTAACCTAACGGTTATCTATTTGCGAAAAGCGTACTAGGTCACGCTCTTAGAACAATAATTACCCTTCTATCTATCACTTAACACTCGCGGGAATTACCACATCACTCACGGGGAATGGATTCAAAACAATACTTCTTACATCATATAGTCTAATTGCGACAAACGAGGCATGTTCAATGAAGATTGAAACCAGAAAAGAACAGAAACGCATAAAAATAAGAAAAAAAGAGGATTGCAACCAATCATATGCCGAAGCGCTAGTGCTACCTAAGTAAAGAACGATGTGGGTACAATATGTTGTTTTTGTTTTTTTCTACATAGCCGAGCACTTCATATAGAAGGAGTCGTCACAGAAAGTTTGAAAAAGGCTCATTTGATAGGAAATTAAAGTGCCTAATGCCAAATTCACAGGAGGGGGCATGAAAACTATGGTTTTAACTATGATAAGCAAGACTAGAAAGAAAGAAAATGAGCGTTCATGATAAGCTAACCTAATCTAACCTAACTTAAACGTGGAGAAACCTAACTTCTACACTAACCTGACCTAGCCTAACCTATGGTTTTGGTATTTCTATGCATTATTGTGTAATTTTGTGGTTATGCTAGTTTAGACTAAACTTCAACTTTAGGGGGGGGGGATTTCAAGAGTGAGGGTTGAGGCGGTGGGCAGCCCCGCTCATAAAGAGTTTTCTTTCTAGTCTTGCATATCATAGTTAAAAACCATAGTTTTCACGTCCCCTCCTGTGAATTGGTCACTATCCACTTTAATTTCCAATCAAATGAGCCCTTTTCAAAGTTTCTGTGACGACTCCTTCTATACGAAGTGCCCTGGCTATGAAGAAAAAACCAAACACAACATATTGTGCCCACAACCTTCTTTACTTAGGTAGCACTAGCGCTTCGGCATGCAGGTTTTCCAACGAAAATATTTGCATATCATAGTTAAAAACCATAGTTTTCACGCCCCCTCCTGTGAATTGGTCACTATCCACTTTAATTTTCAATCAAATGAGCCCTTTTCAAAGTTTCTGTGACGACTCCTTCTATACGAAGTTCCCTGGCTATGAAGAAAAAACCAAAAACAACATAATGTGCCCATATCGTTCTTTATTTAGGTAGCACTAGCGCTTCGGCATGCAGGTTTTCCAACGAAAATATTTAAATATGATGAAAATACGTTCCTAGACAGTTTGTGTGTGGGGGGGGGGATTTTAAAATCCTCTGGAAAATTTGAGTTTGGGGGCAGGGGGTGTGGCCATTTCAAGAGCGAGGGTTGAGGCGGAAGGGGAGGGGGCAACTCTTAAAGACTTTTCTTTCTAGTCTTGCATATCATAGTTAAAAAACCATAGTTTTCACGCCCTCTCCTGTGAATTGGTCTCTATCCAATTTAATTTCCAATCAAATGAGCCCTTTTCAAAGTTTCTGTGACGACTCCTTCTATACGAAGTGCCCTGGCTATGAAGAAAAAACCAAAAACAACATATTGCGGCCACATCGTTCTTTACTTAGGTAGCACTAGCGCTTCGGTATGCAGGTTTTCCAACGAAAATATTTAAATATGATGAAAATACGTTCCTAGAAATTTTGTGTTTGGGGGGGGGATTTTAAAATCCTCTGGAAAATTTGAGTTTGGGGGCAGGGGGTATGGTGCTTTCAAGAGCGAGGGTGGAGGCGGAAGGGGAGGGGGCAACTCCTAAAGACTTTTCTTTCTAGTCTTGCATATCATAGTTAAAACCATAGTTTTCATGCCCCCTCCTGTGAATTGGGATTAGCCTCTTTAATTTCCAATTAAATGAGCCTTTTTCAAAGTTTCTGTGACGACTCCTTCTATATGAAGTGCCCGGCTATGTAGAAAAAACCAAAAACAACATATTGTGCCCACATCGTTCTTTACTTAGGTAGCACTAGCACTTCGGCATATGATTGCTTGAAATCCTCTTTTTTTCTTATTTTTATGCGTTTCTGTTCTTTTCTGGTTTTAATCTTCATTGAACATGCCTCGTTTGTTGCGATAGACTATATAATGTAAGAAGTATTGTTCTGAATCCTTTCCCCGTGATTGATGTGGTAATTCCCGCGAGTGTTAAGGGATAGATAGAAAGGTAATTATTGTTCTAAGAGCGTCACCTAGTATGATTTTCGCAAATAGATAACCGTTAGGTCTGTATATTTCAGGGTTTTGAAGTTTTTGAAATCAGTATAAGCTGAAATATAGAACAATATCTAAAAATAATGGATAGTTCTTCAAATGTATGCTCTCCAACGTTTGATGTAAGTTCAAATAATATGACCTTTCGGTGTGTTTTCCAACCAAAAATATGTAAAATACAATGAACTATGTTCCCTTGATTATAAAGGCTTGGCTAAAAGGAATTGTCAGTGAAAAACTCACAAAGTTAGCTCTTAATATGGCTTTTCGGTGTGTTTTCCAAAGGAAAATATTCAAAATACAATGAAAATATGTCCCCCCCCCAGAAATTTTTGAGTTTGGGGGGAAGGGAGATTTTAAATTGCTATTATATTTGGTTTTTTTTGTGCACTTTTTGCATCTAAAATGTGAATTCAGCCCTTCTGGGTCTGTGGTAGCTAGTACGTCCACACAGAATTTGCTTTTTATTCCAATTGCAAATATTTAAAATGAATTAGTTTTATAGTTTCACATCAACAGTTAGCTGTACGAGAAAGTTTTTGAAGGAAAAGATCACCGCTCCTACAAATTATATACCGTAATCAAGTTTATTATGCTTGAAAAGCCTAAAGACTAGAAATAATGTTTGCTGTTCGAATCGATTCGGTACTCGAAACGAATTAAACTGATATGTGAGGGTCTATTCAAACGCATATTTATGGCATGATTTGAAAAAATTTTAAAACATAAAATGAAAAAACAATTTTTCTTTTTGAAGTAAGAAAAAAAGCTAAAACTTCTCGCTCTTTGCGCATAAGTTTGACTTTTATTCCAAATCTAATGTGAACGACTCCTCACTCCTGAAAAGATAAGATCGTTCACTTAGAATAAAACCTTGAAAATACGTTCCCCCAGAAATTTTTGAGTTTGGGGGGGGGATATTTTAAACGACTATTATATTTGCTTTTTTTTCTGTGCGCACTTTTTAACTCTAAAATGTGAATTTTTTCATTTGTTCAATTTAGTGTTCAATCTCAAATCTCTCTAAGGCTGAGTTTATTATGTTTGAAGGATGTATGCAAGGAATTGTTAAAATTAGAACTGATTATCAAGTTATCATGTTGCAACAGTAGTTGCAATGTAGTAAATAGCGAACAGTAGTTCATCTGCGTTTGAGTTCTTGGTTTTCACTAGTTATTAGCGAAGGGTTGTAATGTCTTATTCTAGTTTCTTGGGCTAAATATCTTCGCAGTTGACCTTTACCCCCTATTTTCCGAGGGGTGTTGACATACTGACGGCATTGTGACACTTTGGTGATGGTTAATCGGTGTTCTCGTTGACGGTTTTCGGTTGATTATCATTATTTTCATTAATAACACTTAATGATTTTTTGTGTTCTCACAAGAAAAATACCTCGCCTTTTAAGATACTTAGCCGTAGTTAGTTGAAACTGTGCATAAATATCGCTGGTTTTAGTCTAATTGTGTGTTTGTGTGTATATTTTTGTGTGTGTGTAATTTTTTGTGTGCGTTTAAGTTTTTGTGTGTGTGTAAGTTTGTGTTTCAGCAAGTTTTTTGTGTGTGTGTGTGTGAGTTTTTGTGTGTTTGGGTAAGTTTTTGCTTGTGTGTAAGTATTTGTGTGTGTGTAAGTTTTTGTGTGTGTGTAAATTTTTCTGTGTGTGTAATTTTTTTTGTGTGTGTAAGTTTTTGTGTGTGTGTGTTCTTATTTTTGTGTTCTCGCAAGAAAATGGCTTAATGATTTTTTGTGTTCTCGCAAGAAAAATATCTCGCCTTTTAAGATACTTAGCCGTAGTTAGTTGAAACTGTGCATAAATATCGTAATTTTTAGTCTAATTGTGTGGCTACTAAAGGAACAATGAGTATTTTTTCTGATTTTTTGTGTTTTCGCAAGAAAATAGCTAGCCTTTAACATACTTAGCCGTTGTGTGTGTAAGTTTTTGTGTGTGTGTGTGTAATTTTTTGTGTGTGTGTAAATTTGTGTGTGTGTGTGTGTATGGTTTTTGTGTTTGTGTGTGTGTGTGTTAGTTTTTTGTGTGTGTGGGTAAGTTTTTGTGTGGGTGTTATTTTTGGTTTGTGTGTGTAAGTTTTTGTGTGTGTGTTAGTTTTTTTGTATTTAAGTTTTTTGTGTGTGTGTTAGTATTTTTGTGTGTGTTTGTTTTTTTGTGTGTCTCAGTTTGTATGTGTGTGTAAGTTTTTGTGCGAGTGTAATTTATTTTGTGTGTGTAAGTTTTTGTGTTTGTGTGCTCTGATTTTTCTGTTCTCGCAAGAAAATGTCTCGCCTTTTAAGATAATTAGCCGTAATTATTAGAAACTCTGCATATATATCGTAATTTTTAGTCTAATTGCGTGGCTACTAAAGGAACAATGAGAATTTTTTCTGATTTTTTGTGTTTTCGCAAGAAAATAGCTAGCCTTTAACATACTTAGCCGTCGTGTGTGTAAGTTTTTGTGTGTGTATGTGTGTAAGTTTTTGTGTGTGTGTAAATTTTTGTGTGTGTGTGTGTGTGTGTTTGTTTATTTTTTTGTGTGTTTGTGTGTGTGTAAGTTTTTTTTTTGTGTGTGTTAGTTTTTTTTTGTGTATAAGTTTTTGTGTGTGTGTAAATTTTTGTGTGTGTGTTAGTTCTTGTGTGTGTGTAAGTTTTTATTTGTTTGTGTAAGTTTTTGTGTATGTGTGAGTTTTTGTGTGTGTGTGTGTAAGTTTTTGTTTGTGCGTGTAAGTTTTTGTTTGTATATGTGCGTGTAAGTTTTTGTGTGTGTGTGTGTAAGTTTTTGTGTGTGTGTGTGTTTAAGTTTTTTTTGTGTGTGTGTGAGTTTTTTTGTGTGTGTAAGTTTTTATGTGTGTGTGTGTGTGTGTGTGTGTGTGTGTGTGTGTGTGTGTGTGTGTAAATTTGTGTGTGTGTGTGTGTGTGTGTAAGTTTTTTTGTGTGTGTGTGTGTTTTTGTGTGTGTGTAATTTTTTTTTTTGTTTTAGTTTTTTTGTGTGTGTTAGTTTTTGTGTGTGTGTAAGTTTTTGTGTGTGCGTGTGTAAGTTTTTGTGTGTGTGTGAGTTTTTGTGTGTATGTAAGTTTTTGTGTGTGTTTAAGTTTTTGTGTGTGTGTGTAAGTTTTTGTGTGTGTGTAAGTTTTTGTGTGTGTGTATGTGTTTGTGTGTGTGTGTTTGTTTGTGTGTGTTTGTGTAAGTTTGTGTGTGTGTAAGTTTTTGCGTGCGTGTGTAAGTTTTTGTGTGTGTGTGTGTGTGTAAGTTTTTGTGTGTGTGTATGTTTTTGTGTGTGTGTGTAAGTTTTTGTGTGTGTGTGTGTAAGTTTTTTTGTGTGTGTAAGTTTTTGTGTGTGTGTGTTTAATTTTTTGTATTTGGGTGTAAGTTTTTGTGTGTGTGTGTAATTTTTTTGTGTTTTTAAGTTTTTTTGTCTTTGTAAGTTTTTGTGTCTGTGTTTAAATTTGTCTGTGTGTGTGTGTGTGTGTTTTTTTTGATTGTTTAAGTTTTTGTGTGTGTAAGTTTTTGTGTGTTTGTAAGTTTTTTTTGTTTTAGTTTTTTTTGTGTGTGTAAGTTTTTGTGTGTGTGTGTAAGTTTTTGTGTGTGTGTAAGTTTTTGTGTGTGTGTTAGTTTTTGTGTGTGTGTGTGTGTGTGTAATTTTTGTGTGTGTGTGTGTGTAAGTTTTTTTGTGTGTGTGTGTGTTTTTTTTTTTGTGTGTTTGTGTGTTTTTTTTGTGTTTGTGTGTGTGAGTTTTTTTTTGGGTTTGTAAGTTTTTGTGTGTGTAAGTTTTTGTGTGTGTTTAAGTTTTTTTTATGTAAGTTTTTTTTTGTTCGTGTTAGTTTTTGTGTGCGTGTGTAAGTTTTTGTGTGCGTTTAAGTTTTTGTGTGTGTGTAAGTTTTTGTGTGTGTGTAAGTTTTGGCGTGTGTGTGTAAGTTTTTGTGTGTGTGTGTGTAAGTTTTTTTGTATGTGTGAGTTTTTTTGTGTGTGTGTGTGTAAGTTTTTGTGTTTGGGTGTAAGTTTTTGTGTGTGTGTGTAATTTTTTTGTGTGTAAGTTTTTTTGTCAGTGTTAGTTTTTGTGTGTGTTATTTTTTTTGCGTGTGTGTGTGTGTAAGTTTTTTTTGCGTGTGTAATTTTTTTTGTGTGTAAGTTTTTGTGGGTGTGTAAGTTTTTTTGTTTAAGTTTTTTTGTGTGTGTAATTTTTCGTGTGCGTGTGTAATTTTTTGTGTGCGTGTTAGTTTTTTTGTGTGTGTAAGTTTTTTTTTTTGTGTGTGTGTGTGTGTGGTTGTTTTGTGTGTGTGTGTGTAAGTTTTTTTTTTTTTTTGTGTTTTTTTATGTTTGTTTGTGTGTGTGTGTTTTGTGTGTGTGTGTGTTAGTTTTTTTTGCGTGTGTAAGTTTTTTTGTGTGTAAGTTTTTTGTGTGTGTGTAAGTTTTTTTTGTGTAAGTTTTTTTTTGTGTGTGTAAGTTTTTGTGTGCGTGTGTAAGTTTTTGTGTGGGTGTAAGTTTTTGTGTGTGTGTAAGTTTTTGTGTGTGTGTGTGTGTGTTTGTGTTAGTTTTTGTGTGTGTGTGTGTGTTAGTTTTTGTGTGTGTGTGTGTGTGTAAGTTTGTGTGTGTGTGTGTTTAAGTTTTTGTGTGTGCCCATTTTGAAGTTGGAAAATATTTATATTATTTGTAAAAATAGAAATGATCAATAACTAATTTCTTTTTCATTGAAAAAATTCAGAATAGAACTTGAACTTTTCTTCACTTCGTTGAGAAAATTAAAAATTGAAGTAGAACTTTTTATCTTCTGGGAAAATATTCACAAGTATGCTATAGCTTTTTCTATCTACTACGGAAAAATTTAGAATAGAACTTTAAATTTCTTTATGTGTTTGGTGAACTTAAAACTGAAGCGGAAGATTTTTATTTTTTCTGGAGAAATTACAATTGGAGTGTGTTCTTTGGTAAAATTCAGAAGAGAACTTGAACTTTTCTAGCTTCAGTGAAAAATTAGGAACAGTATTAAAAATTTTTTCATCTCTTTGAGAAAAATTTGATCCGAAGTGAAAAATTTTTATATTATTTGGAAAAAATAGAATTGATTAATAACTAATTTCTTTATCATTGAGAAAATTCAGAAGAGAACTTTAACTTTTCTTAACTTCATTGATAAAACTTAAAATTGAAATAGAACTGCTTATCTTCCGAGAAAATATTCGCAACTATGATATAGCTTTTTCTATCTACTAAGGAAAAATTTAGAATTTGTAAAATTGGTTTAAGAAGGATATTAAGAAAAAATCTTGTTCTGAAAAAATATAACAAAGCCTTTTGAAATGTGGGGACCCTTCTGTGTCTCAAATGCACAAAAAAAGTAGTAACAAAATGGGGATGGGGCTCTTTGGGGACCCGGAAGGGCGTTTGGAGATCCGGGGGCCCTTGAGGGCTGGGTGGTCCTTTGGGCGCCGGGGGGACCTTTGGGTGCGGGGGATGGGCGTCGGGAGGCCGGGAGTGGGCCTTGGGGGGTCCGGGGGCCCATTGGGAACCTGGGAGACCTTTGTGGACCGGGGGAGGGCCTTTGAGTGTCGGGGGGACCTTTGGGGACTGGGGGAGGGCCTTTGGGGGGCCGGGGGCCCTTTGGGAGCTTGGGGGACCTTTGAGGACCGGGGGAGGGCCTTTGGGGGTCCGGTGGACCCTTGGGGACCGGGTGAGGACCTTCCCCTTTCATGTCAATCAATCAATCATGACATCATATGTCATGTGGGATCTAAACTGTGCCTCGAAAACAATTCTGGTCGAACTCCAAAGACATTAATTAACTTGACGTCATCTGTCAGACATTATTAAACTTCGCCCGGAAACAATTTGATTAATGACTGACATCCATTAAAGTGAGAAAGTTCCTGTTTTTCCATTCTCACTGACAAAAACCATAAAACAGACATAAATTGCTGTTGACATCCATTAAAGTGAGAAAGTTCCTGTTTTTCCATTCTCACTGACAAAAACCATAAAACAGACATAAATTGCTGTTGACATCCATTAAAGTGAGAAAGCTCCTGTTTTTTCATTCTCACTGACAAACACCATAAAACAGACATAGATGTGATAAAGTTCCTGTTTTTTCATTCTCACTGACAAAAACCATAAAAACATCCATAAAAGTGAGAAAGTTCCTGTGTTTCAATTTCTCACTGACAAAAACCATAAAAAAGACATAAACATCCAAGAAAACATCCATAAAAAACATCAAATAAATTGACCAACACACATAACCATCCAAGAAAACATTCATAAAAGTGAGAAAATTCCTGTTTTTCAAGTGAGAAAAATACTGTTTTTCCATTCTCAGTGAGAAAACCATAAACCACGTGGTTCTGATCGGAGTATAAGATAGCTCTCTACTGTCTTGCCAAAGGATAACGATAGAGTCCTTTCCTCTTGTAAAGCAGAATGTAAAATCAACCAACTCTGTCGTAGTATATGTAAAGTATCGAAACTTTTCTTTATTTTTTAGCTGGAAGATCTGAATTCAAACTATTCTACAGATGCGCAAGTTTTCAGTGGCTAAAGTTTGTGAACATAGCAGTGTTGGCACACGGTGCACATTTAGGCACCTTTTAAGGTGGTTGAGCAATGAGTTCTTTGAACCAACTCATTTTCAAAATGTGTTTTTTAAAAGATTGCACCTTCGGCAGAGCATTTACAGATGCACTTTGCATTTACTGCACTTTTTGCATTTACAGCAGCACTATCTGGTTTTGGGTATTTAGTAACACTGAGCTCTAGCAGCAATTGATTAGTGCACGGTACTCACAAGATTTCTCATACAGGAGGCCCCCACTTTCCACCACCCGGTACACATATCAGAATACCACGCGTGCCACATGATTCAACCACGCTCGGTACAATTTCCTTCACAATTGGTACTGTTTCCGCAACATATGGCACACTCCCACCACGCTTACCACGCGCCACCTAGTTTACGTAATTTCTGAAAGATGGTGTCCCCTCGTTTCTCATAATAAAATTCATTATGATGTAGCTTTGATTTTCACAAAATATAATTATGAAACGCAGAAATTGTTTTCACGACAATGGTAAAGCTAAGCAAATACAATTAGGGCTTTAACCTTCATGATAAGACTGAAATTTTGCCATGGGTAATGGTAAGACTGGTATGGGTAAGACTCGAGCCAACAGCTTATTATTATTAGAGAGGTTTTATCACTCAGTTATGATGCATGTCCTTTCTTGTTCATATTGAACTTCCCATCTCCGATAAAAACTATCATCTACCATTCAAAATATTCCTCAGAAGAAATTTATCTTTAACAAGTTAAAGAGTTCGTCTTGCCGGTTCTTTGGCGACCAAGAACCCGGCCGTGCCGTCTTTTCACCATAATGGATGGAAAAGACTTTTTGCCGTCTCCGTTCGTTAGCCAGAGCGTTCGGCCATCGCATATGCTTGCCACCCCGCAGAATCTTACAGTAGATTTTTTTTGTGACCTCCTTTGTATTCAATTTACAAACTAATTCTCAACCTGATTTGCGACAAGATTTGGGAAAGTTGTGCTAATACAATCACAATGGCAGACTTCATAACAATAAATGAAGTTTGCCAAATATGTCAAATAGTTCGTGGTAATAAACTATAGATAGAATAAGACAATTAAATTTTTATGGTGATTCTAAAAATGTAAAATTCATGAAGTTAAAATAACTTCAAAATTTTTGGACCTGAGAAAATGTTCCTTAATTTTAGAGTAAAGGGAAAAAATACCCCAAGGAATGAAAGCACTCTTGATAAAAACTATGGAAGCCGATGTGTCCCTCCCCCACGAAAAATTCTCCCCAGAAAATTCCCCCCGTGACAACTTGCCCTTAAAGGTCTAACTTGATAATGTAAGCCGCTCTTGAGATATTGCATTGTCATCTTTTTGAAAATCTAAATGTCATAGTTCATTTTGACTTAGTTCAACTTATTCAACAAAACTACTGTTCATCGAAACATTTGACTAAATAATCAAATCTTGTGCAAAAATTTAATTGTAATCCAATATTTGAATTCTCAAGCAGAAAACTAAAAAAGTGGAAAGCTACCAACTAATTTACAATGATTGATACACACACTTTAACAGCAATAAATATCTTTCAGTTTCTCTTCTAATGAACAACCGGAATTACTCAGTGGGAATATGGGTGGGAATTATCCGGGGGAGGATTCTCCGTGGGGGAATTTTCCTGAGGAATACGCCCGGGAGAATTTTCCACGGAGGGAATACACCCGCGGGGATATTCCGGGGTGGAATACGCCCAGGGGAAATACGCCTAGACCCTAAAATCATACTATCGAATTTAATAATATCAGATAAATCTAACACAGGTTCAAGCCCCTATCTAAAAAATGCGAAGGTTTATTTTTTTTTCTTCCAGAAGAATGGTCACGGATGCGTGTTTATTTATTGTATTTTTTTTTTTTTTTTTTTTTTTTTTTTTATTTTTTTTTTTTAGCGAATGATTATATTTTGTCATTGATCTTGGAATACAAGATGATATGTATGGAAAATAAAGAAGGGAAAAAGATAGAAGAGGCTATCGTCCCCTCCCCTCCGCTCTCTCCTCCCACCAGTTGATGCGCCTGTGTGTACACATTTTCAGAATTAATATTTGTTGGGATATCGACCTTGGATAGGTGTTTTAGTCTCCTTTATAGGTGATATAGTCTCCTCTAGGAGTCTCCTAAATGAGACTCATTTTGGTCTCCGTATCAGCTGCCCTGGGCACCACAGCTGAGTGAGGGGAGCGCCTCGGCTGGGGATTACCCTATTTGATCAAATTTTTCACTATGTTCGGCTTTTTCGCTTATATTTGGGTCATGAGGGAGGCGCTGTAACTAAGTCTTTGCGGTGCCTGTGCCTTATATTTGTCTGATTTTTTCTTATGAATATATCTTACAGCAATCTTCATTTTAACCTATCCTTACTTGCTAAATATATGGAGTTAAGGTGATTAGGAGA